>NC_091246.1:143102045-143404469 GCF_042477335.2 Ovis canadensis | reverse complement strand
AAAAAAACATACTAGACGTTACCAAGTATGATATCAAAACATCTGAATCACAGTTTCTCAATGCCAAAAGTTTCTATTCGGCCTGGTGGTAATTTATGAATAAGTACGTAGGAGGCCATGAAAAATGATATTTCTGTAACTTTGCTGATTGGCAAGTTGCATATCATTAAGATTCCAGTTTACTTTCTCTGTCACTTCTGTTAACTCTGAGATTTAGATAACAGTTATTCAATGAATAATCCATGCTCCTTATTCCTTTTTTACATTCTTGATCAGTTTATCTCTTGGGCTTTTGATTATATGTCAGGATTATATTAAAATTTTAATTTATATGTCTGGAGATGCCTTTAATATAATCCCGTACTTTGTGCAATATGTTTTCAGTACTGGCTCTGTTCTGAGGTAGAGTTTTACTCTATTTTAGACCAAAATGACATCCTTAACAAGGAGCTCTATGTCATTGGTAACAGCTCGAACTCTTAGAGAATGTAAAGGGTATGTACAGAACATTCCTTGGAGAGCATCTCATAGAACCTCTTCTGGTTTAACAAAGCCTGAGTTTGTTGCTATTCATTGCTTAGTATAAAGTAAATCTTCACTGTGGCCTCTTTTTCTTTGTATACACACATTACCATTTAAATCCCAAAATCTTTCTTTATATTTTTAAAATGAAGCATTTCTCTAGTTCATTTGATTGCTTTTACTGTTAAGTTTATAGGCAAGTAAAGATTTCATTTCTTTTATTTAAATATTATAGTAGTTTTAGTTGTACATTATAATTTGTTGCATAAATGAGAAACAAATATATTTGACAAAGATGGTAGCACTGAATGTATTGTGCTTAACTTTTTAATAGGGATTCTAGCATCATATGGTACTATACATAATTATCCTACATGTTGGTAATCTACAGGAGTACCAGTGTAGAAAGGACCTTTTATTCTAGTAATGACCAAATTTTCCTTAAATCTTTTGGAAAAGATCCCGTGGAAGTTGTTTACCCAATAGGCAAGGCTAAACACAACCAAATATTTATTTAGGATTGATATTCTCCAAAAGCTTAGTTAGTTTAGATAAATTCTTGGAACATCAAATATTTTTCCTGGCAAAAAAAAAGTCTGCTTTTTCCTAGAGACAGAAATCTTTAGTTGCTTTCTAAAGCAGATGACATGTAAGCCCAAGGCAGTGCTTAACCCATAAATTACATAAGGGTCACATTTTGGAAACTTAAGCTATTTTGTATCCCAGTGGAATAGTCTTTGGTTTTCTTACCAAAAGGCTTATGTGTTGACTCATTTCCTTTACCAATATGACAATTTCCTGCACACATTTAATGCTTTGGGCAAGATTATGATATGTTAACTAAGATGTTTTTACTAAAGCTTTTTTCATTAGGAAACTTCAAATTTCAACTATGTGTATAGCCTAGCTTGTTATCATCCAAAAATAATGTGTTATTTGGGATGTTGGATGTTTTGTCTGTTCTTATTCCTTATTTTGCAAGATTAGTTTCTTATAATCTGAAAATACTGTCTTTTTTTAACTATTCTAGGTTGTATGTTTGCATTGCATGAACTAAAGCGTTTGAGTGATATCGTGTTTTTTTTGTACTAACCGGAACATGTGGTTTTTAATTGTGAACAGTACTTTAGCTATTCATAGAATGTATTTGCTTGACTAACTTATGGCCTTTTTTGCTAATGCTTCATGGTTGTCCTACAACCATTTAGGACGCTGCATTGGGATACAGATCCATCAGTTCTTCAGCTTCACTCAGATTCCGATTTGGGGTATTGAATAGATTTATTAACTTCCCTCTTTTATAGTTAATTTGACTCTTTGTGAAATTGTCCTAATTTTATTTTTCTTAAATTTCTAACATGCAGATAATACGAAGAGTGATATTTCACTGTGACACCTCATTTATCCTCTGTCATTAGTGAAAGAAATACGTATCTGATTTTATAGGTACCCTAAGTCTAAATTACTTTTAAATGTCTAAATTACTTTTATTATTGCTATATTTTTTTGTAAGTTTTTCTACAGCGTATTACAAACTTCCTAAACTTTTAAAAATACATACTCTACATGCAATCTTTTCTAGGTTACTCAACATGAAATTTATTTTCCTATATTAAAATTTCCTGATGATATTTAAGGTTTTGAGAGGAACAGAGCTGTCGGTTTCTACACTGTGGCTCCAGATTGCTGTTGATTTATTCATTTATTCATTTACTTATTTATTCTAGTCTCCAGTGCAAACTATAAATGTTTGCTTCTGCCACTGTGCCTGACTCCGATAGCTCTTTTCCCTTGATAGTTTGAAGCTTCTAAAACATATGTCCCTATACCTTTAGAAATTATGTCTAAGAGTAAATAAGCCTTACGTGCATGCTAAATTGCTTCAGTTGTGTCCAATTCTTTGTGACTCTGTACTGTAGCCTGCAAGGATCCCCCATCTATAGGATTCTCTAGGCAGTACTGGAATGGTTTGCCATGCCCTCCTCCAAGGGGATCTTCCCGACCCCAGGGATTGAACCCATATCTCTTATGTCTCAGGGCTCAAACTCACATCTCTTATGTATCTGGCATTGGCAGTGGATTCTTTACCACTAGTGCTACCTGGGAAGCCCTTAAATAAACCTTGAATTAGGCCATGTAAGAAAAGTATATGGGCTTCTTGTATGTTAGCTGGAAGTCCTCTGTGTGTTGGCTGCCCCTGAGGCTCCTCCACCCTCAACTGCTTGCTTGTTCTCAAGTGGCTTTGGATAAGTAAGGTATTATCTCCCCAAATCTATCCCTAAATCTTATTTTGTTTGTTGTAGTATTGTGATTTTTATCTATTAAACCCTATATGTACTTAGGTTAGTAACTTGTTCTTAATGTTGTTGACTCAAGCACTTTTTTCAGATATGAAAAATAACTGAAATTATATTTCAGATACGAGTAACTTATTTTTCATATGGTTTACATCTTGAAAATTAGAATATAAAATTTATTTCAGATTTTGTTCTTAGATTGCTAAGTTACTTCAAATCTTACTAAAATTTTCCATTTAATTCTTTGATTATGCTTTTTTTTCTCTAAGCTATTTCCAAGGTAGAAAACACATGAAAAATCTCTTGTGGCCCACATTTGGGACCTTAGAGAAAATTAATTCTTTAAATGTAGTAATTTTATTGAACTTTTTTGTACAGGATTTTGAAAAGGATGTTTGTATAAGAACAAAGTTATATTACCAAATATATATATATATATATATATATTTCAAATGTCCAGCTTTATATTCTTGTAAGACAGATTCATTATTGAGAATTTTGGGAGTTTGGAAGCGTGCTATATTTGGTTTAGAATTTAGACATCTACTGTAATAAAAAATTCCCCCAGATATAGAATAAAATAAATTTTTCTTTTGGTATATTTTCATTATCCACAACTTTCTTCTTCTGTTTGTCAAAAAATAATGTATTTCACTTATTTAAGATAGGAGTGACTTGAGTAATTTCATGATATTCAGAAGATATGTAGCTTTAGTTTAAATCTAAAATAATCTACACAATAGTTTGTCCATGTGTGAATCAAGGACAATATTGATCACACAGAGATTAGAGACTTAAAGTTTAAATATTTTATTTTATAATCTAGATTGACTGTATGCTTCTCAATTTCTGCAAAATACAAGTAGAAAAAGTTGTTTTCAACAGAAAGTTATTTTTCACTCTTAAAGCTGATGTCTTCTAATGGTGAAGGGAGACTAAATGTGCTATGAGTGAGATTCATATATTTAACTCTTAACAATTCCAGAATCATATCCCTGCTAAAAACATTCCTCATAACCAACCATATTCAGCAGTCTACTTTGAAATTCCCATCCTCTTCCTCTGTTATTACCCACACATTTGTTCTAAGAAACTAAATTATTTGCCTTTTTAAAGTGAAAAATAAACACCTTGAATGATTCAGAAATTTCTTTTGTTCTTGCTACCTTCTAATTCTTTTGTTAAAATAAAGCCAATTAATTGTTTATTTAAATATTCTTGAATAAAACAGGGGTTTAAATTACACTGTTGGATATACGATATTTAATTCTTACTTTTCCCAAAAAACATGGTTTGATGTAGTTAAAGTGTATCATTTGTAGTGTTTGAAAGTATTTGTGTTCACTTTATTCAGACGAGGACCTATTAAACTTGGAATGGCTAAAATTACACAAGTTGACTTTCCTCCTCGTGAAATTGTCACATACACAAAGGAAACTCAGACTCCAGTAATGGCTCAACCCAAAGAAGGTGAGTATCTGTCCTTAAATATGATTGTCATTAATCCCCATGTTAAATAAGGGGATTCTTCTTTTTTTTCCTTTGTTGTTTGGCATATTTTCTTAGAGGAACATTATAAAAATAATGCTTTGGGTTTCGATATTTATGTATTTTCTCTTTAGAGTTTGAAAACTTTTTCTTGTAGAATTTAATAGAAGTATAAGCTATATGTATGTTTTTAATTATGTTGGCATAAATACAAATATTTCCATTCTCATTTTGTTGTTGCTATGTGCTGCTTTAGAAGCAAAAAATAAGAATGTTCTGTTTCTGTGTCGTGAACATAATTCTTCCCAAAATGAGAATATATCCAATAGTAAATGAAATAATATAAATTATTTTCTTTGGTGCATACTATATTCCTATATACTGCCAGTTATCTGTATTAATGAACAAATCTAGACCTAATTCATAAACTTCCTATTTTATGATCTAAGGGGTCTACTATGTTGATTATATAGCAGCCTGTAATCTCTGTGAAACAGAAGGAATATACATAGACATTATATTGAATGTGGAGTCTTTTGTGTCTTAAATCAAAAGGAGCTGACCATTTTTACAGTGGGGACTAATTTTAAAAATCTCATTGAATAGCTAATGATTTAAGCATAAACTTAATATGATAGTTCTTGTTTTTCCAGGGGAAGCTAATAAATTTATGTTTGATATAAAAGAAGTTTACTTAAGATACCTAATACAGTTTCACAGTTTCTTATCTGAAACCTATGGAGTTGTATATATATATAGGGATTCAGAATTTTTTACATTTCAAAGAAGTAGTTAAGTACTATGTGTACCATATGTAAACACTCCAGCAGCATCTTGGGCATAAATATTCAACAGCAAAAGATATGAATATTCAAACTGAGTGAGATAAATAATGATTATAGATACCTTTACTTTTGGTCATGTTAGAGTTTACCACCAAAAGAATTATGGATTTTAGAGTTGATATTTTGGAATTGTGGGCCTATTGTAATCCTTTTAGCAGTCTGTACATAAAGAACATTTTTTTTCTCCTCAGCCAGAAAAATTTATTATTGTTTAATTATAGAATATCAAGCATAAGCACTTTATCAAATGTTTAAGTTAATTTATCTCTAAAATTTCAATTAAATTTCCACATTTCTCCATTAAGGAGAAGTAAATTAATATTCATTCCAGAAAACCCCGAGATACAAGTAAGCAAGAGTGGGGGTGGAGGGAATCCTTGAAATTCCTAGTTTATTACCAATGAAAATCTTTAAATTTTCATACTTATATATACTTCAAAAGAAAATGAGCCATTATAACTCTTTGTAGACTTTTTAAACTTAATAGTAGATCATCACATGTACTTTTAACAACTCTCCTTTCCTTGCCCCCTAAGGATGGACATGAAATAAATATCATAAACTTTTCCTTTGATTTTCTTCTTATTCCCAAAAGGACTTGACATTATCATGTGTACAATTAAACTCAAAAATTTTGAGGAAATTGGAATAAGTTTTTGTCCAATAGTTTTTTTTATAACTTGACCATGTGAATATACATTTCTATCGATACATGTTTTTCATTCCTGCTGCTCCATCAATTGGTAAAATAGCTTTCATATGTGCAAAATCCCTCATCTTACCAGAAAAAAACTCCTTGATGATAGATTTGTTTGAGGCATAAGCCATTTTAAAAAAAGAGGAAAGATAGTGCTGAACTACCAGTATGGAGAAAACTGATACTGTAGGATTCTATAATTTCCAGAAAATATTTTACTAACTAATATGTTCAAAGTACTGAAATGTCTGTCTTTTGGGAGCTATATTATTAGATATGTTAAATGAGAAAAGCTAGATATGTTAAATAGAAAGTAAACAAAAAAATGAGGGTACAGTATCTCATTTAAAAAATAAATTTTATAATAATATGAAGATTTACTTTTATTTATGAAATGTATTTTAGATTGTTTTAGAATATAAAGCAATTCTGAAGCAATTTTAGGTAATGCCTGTTGTAACACACCTATAATTATATATATCGTTTAAATGAAAAATTCCATTTTTAAAAAAAATTTTTCTAATTACTGTAGTATATCATAGAGAATTTAGAGAAGACAGAAAGAATAGGAAATATGCCTGTGATACCACTGTGTAGTACCCATTGTTAATATTTTGTTTCCAGTCTGTTTTCTATGATACATTTTTTTCAAAAATTATATATGTATACATATACAAGCACACATATGGTTTTATATTCTACCTGAAATTTTCATTTTTAGTTGCTTATTCTTGAAATGCATATAAATTTTAAAGTGAACATGTAATAATGTCTTTGAGCTAATTTGAATGTATAGCTACATAGTATATGACTAGCAGTTTTGTAAACTCTTTTTTTCCATTTTTATTTTGAAATTAATGGGAAAATTTTAAAGATTGTGATTTGTAAAGTAGGCTAATTACCCAGAAGTTCAAGATAAACTGTATTTTTTCACTTGAAAATTAGTTGCATGAGTGCTAAGTCACTTTCGTCGTGTCCAACTCTTTGCAACTCCATGGACTGTAGCACGCCAGGCTCTTCTGTCCATGGAATTCTCCAGGCAAGCATACTGGAGTGGGTTGCCATGCCTTCCTCCAGGGGATCTTCCTGACCCAGGGATTGAACCTGTGTTTCTTATGCCTCCTGCATTGCAGACAGGTTCTTCTATTTAGGGCAAGGCTTTTAGCAACCATCGTACTTCAGCTTTTTTGCCAAATTTTCCAGAACACAATAGGGACTATTTTCTTCTTCATTGCTGTAATGCCTGGTTTGGAGAGTGCATGATGTGTAGTGAGTACAAACTCAGTAAATATTTGGTGAAGGAATTAATTGCTTTTGCCTACTTAGGAGAATGATTTACTTACTTGAGATTTTTTTTTTCCCATGCCTTTTCTTGGGAAACTGCTGGGAAAATATTATTTTCCAGTGTTAATGCTACAGTAACAATATTGATGAAATTGGGTGAGAAAGTATAGTCTCGGTTCTTGATTTTAATATGACTATATCATGTTGTAATCATTATTTGCTCTTAGATCCATAAATGAAACATACATCCTCCCTTATAGCCTTCTCTGATTCCATGATGACCTAGATACAAACATATGCTGTTACTCTGTGTTCTGTGTATCCCTGTGAATGCTGTGAGCAAATTGGACCTGTTAGCATCTCTCAAATATTTTATCTTAGCTACTTGTTTGTTACAGTTCTTCAAACCTCATGTTTAAATTGGTGACTGAAAATTGTAACAGCAGAGTGCTTACTACATATCAGGTATCATGTAAGACACTTACACTATCTCTAATCCTGTTACCAAAACCTTGAGAGTTAAATACCAATTCTGTTTACATATGAAGAAGCTGAAGCTGAAAGAGAGCTTATTAAGGGTAAGATTCTAAACCAAGTTTGGCTGATTCCAACATATCCTTTCTCTCTTACGCAGTCACTGAAGCAGCACTTTCATTCTTTTATGATAGTTACCTGTGGTAAGAAATTCAATTTATATTAATTACAGTCTAGTACAAATGTAGATACAGATGTGTACAGAAATCTTTCGAATTTCAAAAGTTCATTTATGCCACTTGGGGAGTATGACAAACCCAAGCTCCTTCCCTGGAAACTACACTCAGCATCTCAGCAGAAAGCTGCCATAGCTTTAAACTGTCTCTGAGCATCTGCAGTATTTAGTCTGTGCACATGTTAACAAGCTGTGTCCTAAAGTAATCGCTTCTTCAGTTTACACCATTTCAGCTTAAGACAGTTTTCAAGGACTGCTCTACTTTTGGATAGCGGGAGGGGAGTCTTGTAACTGATACAAAAGTTTTTTGAAATAATACCTTCTCTGCTGTTACTGTATTTCATTTTTTTCATTGTTGGCCATAACTAAATTGTTGGCTTTGACTTGTAGTTTGAAGAACATTTCATTAAAAAGATAGCATGGCTTACTTATTTATTGGTAAATTTGCATCAGATAATATTTTATAGTGACTAGCTCAGAGTAATGAATAAACAGCTTTGATCTTTCATGTTGTTAAATAGAATTTTTCGTATCTTCACTAATAGAGGGTAAAAGTGGCAAGATACATAAACTGAGCCCAGTTTCTAATGGGTACACCTATGTACCACTCTATTTAAAATTTTCCTCTGTGGACTAGACTTAGATATTCATTTTATAAAGATCCATGTTTATTCATTTGCAACCTAACAAGAATTCAGGGATTCTATTAGTGTATTGGGTGTATGCTATCTACTTGATTATTTTTTTTTAGTTTAAGGTTGAGGTATATAGACCTCCTGTAGCTCAGATGAAAAAGAATCTGCCTGCCAAGCAGGAGACCCAGGTTTGATCCCTGAGTTGGGAAGATTGTCTGGAAAAGAAAATGGCAACCCACTCTGGTATTCTTGCCTGGAGAATCCCATGGACAGAAGAGCCAGGCAGGCTACTGTTGGTGGGGTCGCAAAGGGTCAGACGTCATTAAGCGACTAAGACTACACTACTACTGAGGTATATAAGTGAAGGAGAATGAGAAACATACTGTAATACCATGGGGCTGTCCTTAGCCTTTAGAACTATTTATAAAAATGAGATTTCCTGTCTGTATCATTACAATTATTTTCATGTCCAGGGCTCTTACATTGTTTCATTTCCCAATTTATGAAAGTTACAGAAAGAGGGGTGAAAAACCCCTACACTTAAAAGTTTTATAATGAGAACACTTTGTGCTTAACTCTACCTCTGCTTTTCCACTGGTTTAATACAGAGCTTCTCGAACTTAGCCTCCTTGGCTCTCATTTAAGAATATGTAATAAATTCCCAAACTCACTATGAGACAAAATTGTGAAATTCACAGTTTGAGTGTAAAAGACAGTAAATTGAACTTGGGTAGGCAGTGTAATTAGTACAGAAGTAATGTTAGTTATCAAATTGAAGATAAAAATTGGTCTTAGACTTACCTCTCTCTTTCATTTTTTAAAAAATGGCTGAATTTATTCTTTTGAAAAGCACATGTTCTTGCTTTCAAGTTTACTCTGTAAGTTGATAGTACCATTTGTGAACTGAGCTGCTTTGCTGTCTTAAAGCACCTACTGTGAATGAAATTGACTAGGAACATGTGACCTTAGTCAATTTCGCTCCCGGCAGGTAAAAAAAACTTCTCATGGCAGGAGTGTAATACCCATAGATACACGCCTGGAAAAGTTACTTTCTTCCCTTATCTTTTAGAAGTTTTTAACTCTCTTGAAAATGGCATTGTCTTTTCTTATTCACCAAAAATCATCAGCATGGATTTTTTGTTATTGTTGCAATTTTTAGACACAGATTTTTAAAGAGGAAATTCCAGAGTTTAATCAGCTTGTTTACACCTGAGGAAACTGAGACCCAAGAATGTTCATTGATGACCCTATGGTCACAATATAAAAGAATATCAGGCTACAGTCAGAACCTGGTTCTTGATTTCCATTGGAGTGCTATGTTTCTCATATCATTCTATTTTCTTATCTGTGTGGAGTTTCATAATGGTTTTTGGTATTGACTTAGTAATCATATTTTTCCTCAAGTACATGTTGATTAGAATATATAATGTATAGAAAAATGTTATATGTAAATAGCTCTTAATTTTTTATTACATGATCTTAACATCTGGAATCCACACTTCCCAAGTAGACTAAATTGTTAGGCCTTCTGGTTAATATTATTCTTGTCTAAAATGGATTAAAAAAAAATTTTTGGAATAAATAACATATGTAATACGTTTGTTTTAACCCTCAAAGAATCTGTGAGAATATAAAAATAATTGAAAATTGAAGCATTTGTTCTTAACCATGATTGAAAGACTTTAATCAGCATATTTAAAATTGTGGCCTCAGAAAAATGTAATATTTATGAGATCACAGATAACAGGATCTGTATTAATGATGCCAATACTGCCTAAATAAAAATTTGAATTTTACAAAAAATGAGACAATGTAGAGAGACAAATTCTGTGTTAAAATAAATGGTATAATTAAAGTATTACTCTCTTTTTATTTATCTCACAAATTAGCATTAGATCTGTATTCAAAATATTTCCTGATTAAAATTTTCCCTTGTTAAATATCTAAATTGTTAAGAAACAAATGACCTTGCATTTGATTCTAGATGTTTAAAAAAATAAAAGGAATGAATTCCATTGATACATTCCTAAAGTTTTGTCCTAATATTTTCTTAATATTGATTTTTAAAGAGTAAAGAATATGAAATTACGAACAAATGGATCAAAATGAAGTGATTCAAAAGGATATTGAACCAGAAAAGAAAGGATTATTTTGAAAATATTAAAGGAAAATCATTCATGTCTAACATGTAATTTTAAACTTATGATTGAAATATTTCCCTCTAATAGTCTTATTTTGAAGTTACTTATAAGTAGAATTTTTAAAATTAAATGATGTCTTTATGTGCAACACATTTTTCCTGATTTTTGGAATTCATTGGCAATTTCCTTTATAGTGAGTAATTATGCTACTTTGTAAATTAGGAATTCTTCATTAGATATTAAACTATTTTGAAATAGAGTACATCAGTATGATGAAACTAGTTAATAAATTTATAGACAACTGTTTCCTAAATAGCATTAAGGCACAAATGATACAGATTTTGACCTCATGCTAAGAATTAATTGTGATAAGTGATAGATTAAAGAGTATCAGTTTTTAGTGAGTATTTTCTAGGATCTTGCATATTCCTTGTTATGTGTTACAATATTTTTAAATAATTCAAAGTGTGCTTTGTGGCTTATTTGTAGATGTCTCTTTAACGCAGTGTGACATACAGATGAGAAAACTTGTTCTGAAGAGTCCTTCCTTCAGCTTAACAAAAGCCACCCATTTCACAGATGATTTAACTTTGATTAACCTACTCCATTGTAACAGATTATTCCAACAACTGGAATTTCATTCTTTCATGTTATTTCTAGGTGCAGCTTAATTTATAGACCGCTTTTCTTTCCATCTCACCAAAATACATCACAATTTTGATGTTAACTCAGTAAAAATTCAATGGTTCATTAAACCTAATGTTAGCATTCATTGACAAGAGGTTTGTCATTTTAAAAGTAACTGCTACTTTTATGCATTCTTTATTGCTCAGTTTATAATCTTAGATTCCCTGTCAGAGAAAGCATGGAGTTAACTACTTAGCATATTGCAATGAATATTCATCAATAAATTGATGTGACATGGCAGTCACATTTTTCAGTCTTCCTGCTCTGTTGTAGTGTTTTTCAGTTTTAAATATATTACGGTTTATCATATAATAGGGACTAGCTTAGAGAATCTTTAGAATTGTAATATATTTTTGGTCATGTTAATACTTTTTTAGTAGCTAGTTGTATTCATTTTTAATAAGAGTATTTGTTTCAGAGAACAGTCTAATGATACTGATGTTTGGCATTGTTTTGCCAAATATTTGGTATGTGTAGATAATCAGCTTAATAATAAAAATATTTTTAAAGCAGATCATTTTTGTAATGTTCTCGGAATTTTTCTTAGTGTTAGCCATTTAATGAAGCTTGATTCTTAAGTATCTGAGTTTTTGAATCAGTTTTTAATTTTAATTTGAGTCAGTTTTTAATAGAGTTAGTACCTTCATTCTAAAATAAAATCCTAAAAACAAGTATTAAATAGATTATAGTCATCATTCAGCTGCAGCTAAACTGTATGGGCAAATAAGCATGACAAATGCCATGAAGAAGGCAGAGTTAGATCCCTGTCTGCCATACTTCATCTACATTTTAAATTTTAAAAGGAAAAGAGTGTCTGTAAGCATGATCTTTTCTGTTAAATGTGTAGATTATGAGGTCACTTAGCACTAAAGTACTGACCATATGCATTATGACAGGAATTTGACACCTGTCATTGGAAATGGTACTTAGAAGCCGTATAATGCAACAAAGTTGAGGGAGGAAGATATGATGTGGATAGGAGGCTGTAATTTATAATTCACAATGCTTCAGGATGACCTGTCCAGGGTGACTCAGATTCCCTGTCTTTGATTTTAGGATTTACATACAGTGAACTTACTAGTCAACAAAATTGATAACTGATGGTATTAGAAGAAAATGGAAAAATACATATTTTCAGACTTAATTTTTAATTGAAGTAAATATCTTGTTATTCTAAAAGTCAGCTTAAGTGTAATTAAATTATTTTCATTACATTATACTGGTAGGTGACTTGATGGTAGAATTTCATCATCATGTTTGAGCAGTGCAGTATAGAATTGTTACCAGATACACTGTTCTCAGATTAATAATCCATTGTATATGAGAATTCATCTAAAAGGGAGTACTGTCTTTCTGTTTCTCTGTGTGATTATTTTGCCCCCAAAAAAGCTTTCATTTTTTTAAGTAGCACAAAAGCTGTAATTGGCATGCTTTGTAAGGAAGTGTCAATGTGCAAGAGAGTGGCGATCACTAAGAATTCTTTTGCGTGTTCTTTCCCCTTTGCACCACCGCCTCCTCAGCGGGGTCACTGAGATCACTAGCTTTTCTTGAAATGGCCATTTTCACTGGCAGGTGCATTATACCCTGTATTTTCAGATTGTTTTTCCATTCTGAATGTTTGGCAGGTTGATTGCTCTGGCTGCATTGACGGAGAAAGGGCTGACAAATGCGGTTGGGCTGGCTGAAAAGACAGTGATTACTGTTTTCCTTTGTGGCTGATTGAGGCCCTTGAAAGGAAAAATTTTAACCTTCACCATTTGGTTCAAAAGTATGAGCATATATTGAAATCATTCGTGCCATTTATCCTAGTTCTGTAAACTTGTCAGAACGTAAAAATCGCTCAATTTCAAGTAATGTAGGATTGGCATACGTCATTATCATTTTGATTAAGTTGGAGGTTGTATCATTGTGTGCATTATACAGTGTCATTTAAAGCTTTCTTTCCTGAAGGTACAGTTATATTTTTATTGCTTATACTATAGAGTTAGAAAGATTTTCATAGCTTTCCAAACCTAACACTGTGTGTGTGGTTTGGCAGCTGGTGTGGCCTACAAGCCGCATTTTGTTTGCAGGGTAAAGGCTTATCTGGAGGCCTCCTGGAGTGTGGGTAATTGCACAGGCTCGCCATTGGGGAGAGACAGGATTGGAAGCAGTCAAGCGGAAGAATGTTATGCCATCCCATTGCCACCTTGTAGCAGAAAGACACAAGCCCAGCAGTGCCATCTGGTTGTTGCTATCTAGTCAGCTGGCCTGGCTGCTGGGACCATGACTTGGCAGCTGGTTCCCATACTACCATTCTTTTGTGTATGTCGTATGTTAGTGTGTTTTAGATAATTTTGAACATGGGTCGGGGAAATGACTATAACAAGGAAAGTCCCCTGATTGAATAGGCTCTCATTACTTGAGATGGACCCTGCCACAGATGCCTGCTTGCCATTCCCTCATAGATAAATGATGCATCTGTTTAGGCAATAAAAATAAGCATTTTCTTCATAAAAATCCATCTCTGTATGTAGTGAAAGAGAAGGTATGCAGAGTTGTATGTTCTATAACGTTTTAAAATAAGTAATTTAGTTATTTCCTGGTTTGGTTGTATAAGAGGAGAGTTAGTCATTTTTAAAAGTCTTATAAACATTGTCTGTTGTCTCAATGTGTATTTTTATTCAAGTTAAGAAAACATTATTTTAAGTGCTTATTGCCACATCATATAACAGTAGATAATGAGACTTGCATTTAAAATGACAGAATAGAAAATGTGGTCTCGTAGCTATTATCTTTAAAATCTGCCTCTCAAATAGCAACCTGAGAGTTAATGTAAGCCGTCTTTATGCCATATGAAGATCCATTAGACACTGATGGTTTCAGATCACAAGTAAGCAGCCAACTCTGTAGGCTGTTTTAGACATTTGATTTTCTTCGTTTTACAGCATTAATGTGTCAGCATGCTACATAAAACTATGTAGGAGTTGCATGTTGTTCTGTCTGGAATGATAAATGCTTGCAAGCTTTTAGAGATTTACATGAGGAACTCATCCTAGTTGCTTATATATCTTATTTCAGTTTATGTAGCTACAGAATTTGATATGGCTGTTGCTGACTTACCATGTTAGGTATGTATAAAGAAGTTCCACTTAATTCTTTTAAAAAAATCGTATTGATAAAATTTACATTATTTCTACTCATTCTATCTTATGAGTGGTTCACTTGTGCTTTTACCTAAAAAGTTGTGATACTTTCTGAAGTAATTACCTCAAGAGCTTTCAGTTATTCTCATAAAAATAATTTTTGTGTTACTGTTTTGTTTTTATTCAGATGAAGAAGAAGATGATGACGTGGTGACTCCTAAACCACCTATTGAACCTGAGGAAGAGAAAACTTTAAAGAAAGATGAAGAAAGTGATAGTAAAGGTATCTTAAAGAATTTAACTTTTAAAAAAAGAATTTAAAAAATTTTACTGATTCCTGTTAAGATTGTTTTTTTATTATTTATACACTAAAGTAGAATAAAATGCTCTAAATCAAAGAGGTGAATCTGCTTGAAAAATGAGTCGCATTCATTGATCCAAATTGTGATGGTGAGGTGACATGATCTGAGTGGCATATATCAGACTTTAGAAAAACATTTGTTTTCCAGCTCCTCCTCATGAGCTGACTGAAGAAGAAAAGCAGCAAATCTTGCACTCTGAGGAATTTTTAAGTTTCTTTGACCATTCCACAAGAATTGTAGAAAGAGCTCTTTCAGAGCAGATTAACATCTTCTTTGACTACAGTGGAAGAGATTTGGAAGACAAAGAAGGGTAAGAATAGTTGCTAAAATTATGGTGTCAGCAATGTTTAATTACTTTAAGAGTGGGAAGTTATAACACAGTTGTTGGTTTTTGGTTTTTGTTTTTTTTCTGTAGAGAGATTCAAGCAGGTGCTAAACTGTCATTAAATCGACAGTTTTTTGACGAACGTTGGTCAAAGCATCGGGTTGTTAGTTGTTTGGATTGGTCATCTCAGGTAAATTACAATAACAAAATTGGTTTATATTTACCCATTTTTGAATTACAATAAGCAGGTAGTTGTATTTTAATTATGGAAACTTTGTATAATTAAATCAGTGTATATTATAACAATGGATGATGGCTCTAATGTTATGGTTGCCTTATGTACTTAGGAAGAAAGGATTGGAACACTATTTAAAACTCAAGGTTTTATTTATGCCACAGATTAGTTTTACTTACTTTAATTGCTTACCTATTTTAATTCTGTCCTTTGGATAGAATTGCAACACATTTTAATAAAATGTTTTAACATTAAAACCTTTAAAATAACTTTACTAATTCAAAGTTTTACTAATGTTGCAGAGAGCATAACTCTAGAGATGTATTTCTTGATGAAGTGTTAGGAATTTGCATTTTCAGAATAATTTAATAAAAACAGTTGAGTAACTAGGAATGTAAAACAGTTATTATGTATAGCATTTTTTCCCCACTTGATTCTTGCGAGCAGTATCCAGAATTACTGGTGGCTTCCTATAACAACAACGAAGATGCTCCTCATGAGCCTGATGGTGTGGCCCTTGTATGGAATATGAAATACAAAAAAACGACTCCAGAGTATGTGTTTCACTGCCAGGTAAGATAGTCTTTTAGCAGTCTTCTCCCAGTTTAAGAATTCACTAATGAATTTAGACAGTGCCTTTTTTCTTTTCTTGTCAACAGAATGATTTCATTGGATTGGCATTTACTAAACCACCCCATATTTGCAAACAGATGTTAACAAAAAACTGAAGACTTCTCTATTCAACATGATCTGTGTTTTCTAGCTTTTTTGATGTCTCTTATGTTTAATCACACCTAAAGTCCTTTGCTGTTGTGATTTTCTGTTATTGTGATTGATTGTATAAAAGGAATCTTTTATAAAATGTCTTTTCTGCAGGGAGTTTCTCAGGAACTTACTTGCTGAATGTACAATTAGATGGTTGGCCCACTGAATTACTTATACATGGCCTGAGGAGTTGGAACTAGATAGTTTTAAGTAGAAACATATGTTTGAAGTAGGAAACAGATGCAGATTTTTTAAAGTGGATTTAGTGGGAGGTTAGAATTTGCAAGCCTTTCTGGTTGCATAAGTTATAATCTTTTAATAATAATTCTGCAAAACACTTAACTGAATCAAAACTAGCATACTCTGTTATCAGATTTCTGTCAAAGGCTAAAGTAGAGCCAGTTATCTTTTGATTTAATGCTGTAATAAAATAGTTTTTGCTTTGTTGGATAAATTGCTTAAATATTTCTGTAAACAGTCATTACATTCGACTTTTAAGCAAAACTATTCTAGAGCTGTATCTTTATGTTCTTAAACAAAATGACATTTTTAAGTGTATTTATTTACTGGTGGTTTTAATCTCTGATAGCTTATAATAAAAGGGAGAATGTTTTTGGTTATAGATTTATTCTTATAACTTGTCACTTTTCTTTCATTTGACCCTTAAATATAAAAATCTTACTTATTTGCAGTCAGCCGTTATGTCTGCTACGTTTGCAAAATTTCATCCAAATCTGGTTGTGGGTGGTACATATTCAGGCCAAATTGTGCTGTGGGATAACCGTAGCAATAAAAGAACTCCAGTGCAAAGAACTCCACTGTCAGCTGCCGCACACACAGTAAGTAAAGAGGTTATTTCCATTAGATTTCCTTCATCATTAAATACTTAGTCGCGTCTGTCAAAATAGTCTCAAAATATGTTTCCTTTGATGTATGAATTCCTCATCATTTAGCAACTAAGAATGAGGGCTTTTATTTTTTGAAATCTATTTTATTAGAAACTTATCTCTCTTCTAAAATAATCTATTGTTAATCCACAGAATAGGATCAAACTTCACATTAAAAATGCCCTTATGATGTGAGACTATTTGGATATGAAACAGAATATCTGTGATGATACAGTAAAAATTATTTCATCTTTTTTGTGAAAATAATTCCAGATAATAATTTCTTTAATATTTCTTTCTTTAGCATCCTGTATATTGTGTAAATGTTGTTGGAACACAGAATGCTCACAATCTGATTAGTATCTCTACTGATGGAAAAATTTGTTCGTGGAGTCTGGACATGCTTTCCCATCCACAGGTAGGTTAAACTAGGAAAACTCTGAAGTTTTGAGGCAAGTATTGGTATTTTTTTAAGTCTATATAAACCCATGTATTTTTCATAAATGTTTTATAATAGTATTATAGTAACAGTTTATAAATCTAAGCATGTATTAAATATGATCTGTGATATATATACTTCATTTTCAAACCTGCTTCTTTTAATCAATTAAATTTATGTAAGCAGTATAGTAAAAGAAGGTTTACAAACTAAGACTAGAAAATGTTCTTAAAAATTTAAAAATTGTAAGTTTACAAAATAATCTCAATTTTTTCTGTGTAGGATAGCATGGAATTGGTTCATAAACAGTCAAAGGCAGTTGCTGTGACATCTATGTCCTTCCCTGTTGGAGATGTCAACAACTTCGTTGTTGGAAGTGAGGAAGGTTCTGTGTACACAGCATGTCGCCATGGCAGGTAAATCTAAACTGGAATTTGCAATTATTTAAAATTCTCCCTTGAATAATCTCATTAAAACAATTTGCCTCTTAATTCAAGTAGGAATCTCTCCTAGAGCTACTTAAAGTTATTTAAGTTCAGGTATGTAAAAGTAAATACTTTTTAAAAATAAAAGGTCATTTTAGATTATAATGTGTTCTAGCAATAGATTTTGAGGGGTGTGGTATGTTGTGATTTTCGTATATGTGGACGTGCTCACAAAAGTTCGTGGTAGGAAGTAACATTCCGCAGTTACAAATACAAAAACTCATATACCACATACTGGCCTTTAAAGTTGTAAATAAGATTTTCAGCTGTTTTTCTATTTCAATTTATTTGGACATTGAGCCTTCTTGGCTCAAAGTTCACTTCTCCTGATAATTGTACAGTAATGTCACGTACACATTTTAAATTGACTAGTATTTCTCCTGCTGTTCAATCTGTTTTGAAATTGTCTAGCTGTACCTTATCAATTGCTTCCTGTAAAAAAAAAAATTGAGTGTTCAGATTTCATTGCAAATACAGATCACCTTCACTTGAAAGCTTTTGTTTTAAAAGTAACCTAGGTTCTCTCTCTTACATGTAGCATCTCTTTGTCTCTGTTCCACCACCTCAGAACCTTGGACATTGGACTTTTGAGTTCTGTCATCAATAGCATCATGATTATGGTTCCAAAATGTACTTACTACTGCTTTAGTGGTGGTGTCAAATATGGGTAGAGTAACACTCAAACATAATTATTTTGATGTGTTATGAGCACAGAGTTAAGTTGGTTGAAATTGTGTCAAAGTATAATAATAGATAAACCTATGATAACATATATTTGTAAGTGGTCTACTTACAAGAGATTTCCCTGTTTTCACTCTTATGAAATAGCAAAGCTGGAATCAGTGAGATGTTCGAGGGACATCAAGGACCAATTACTGGCATTCATTGCCATTCAGCTGTTGGAGCAGTGGACTTCTCACATCTTTTTGTCACTTCATCATTTGACTGGACAGTAAAACTTTGGACAACGAAGGTATCTAAAAACAGATGTCTGGTCAGGTGCTCAGGTTTCTGACACAAGGTGGTGCTCTAATACCACATGGAAAAGATGAAAAGCCTCCTAATAGCTTGGAATGATTTACTGATAAATCAAACCTAGAAAGTTACACAGAACATGAGTGAAAACTAGATGTTGAAGTTTTTAAAAAATATGCTCACAGGTATGATAACTCCACTCATAACCAAGACCAGTTGTCCCACTTCTGGCATTTCAAGCATAGAAATTGTTATTCTGAACTGAGCTGGGGGAAAAGCCTCTGAAGATCTCGCATGACTCTCATATAGCTCCCCTATAGCCTGGCACAAAAACTGTGCATTTGCTCTTTGAAGAGCTTTTAGAAGATGTTCAGAACTGCAGTGACACAGAGCTGATGGAAACTGGAGGAAAGATAGATAAAAACTGTTGTACAATAAGACTATGTCATAAACTCGAGTCATTAGGAAAGTATTGTGTAAATACTTATAAACTATTATAGTATAATTAAATATTTTATATTAAATAGGTAAATTTATTATAGATAAATACTTATATATAATAATTATACTTATGGATGCATATATATTTTTGTTGACCACAATACATAATACAAGTTGTTTGTGTTTAAATAAGCCTTGAAAACCTTTTATGTTAAGCAGTGCTTCCTGATCCTCCAGCAATTCCAGAAATATGTGACTTTGCCCTGAATTATTGAAAGTCTCAAGGCAAATCCAAAGTGCCTTTACTTTGCTGTCTAGCTTTTCTGCAGTATTACATTGTTGGTGACGAAGTTCCATCCTTAGAATATCATATTCTATTTAAGTTAAATTTTAAGCTGTGTTTTTTCATGTTTTCATCTGCCTTATCTTAACTTTGATTCTTCAATTTCTTTGAGAAAACCTGGTGCTTTTAAGAGATTTTCTTCACTATTATAGTGGAATCATTCATTTATCAAATGTTGACCTTGGAAATCAGGGATAAACTCACTACTCACTCTTGTCCTTTCCTGATGCGTTCTTTCAGTGTAGTAGGAAGTGAAGTAGCAAATTGTCTCTTAAAATTCAAAGTTTTCATGTTTGGGATTGGCTTTTCTGGTAAGGAATCTGCCTGCAATGTAGGAGACCTTGGTCTGATTCCTGGGTGGGAAAGTTCCCCTGGAGAAAGGGATAGGCTCCCCACCTCCAGTTTTCTTGAACTTCCCTGGTGGCTCAGATGGTAAAGAATCTGCCTACAGTGCGGGAGACCTGGGTTCTATCCCTAGTTTGGGAAGATCCCCTAGAGGAGGGCATGGCAGCCCACTCCAATATTCTTGCCTGAAGAATCCCTCTGGACAGAGGAGCCTGACAGGCTACAGTCCATGGGGTTGCAAGGAGTTGGACATGACTGAGCGACTAAGCACGTTTGGGATTAATTCAGTTCAGTTCAGTTCAGTTGCTCAGTCGTGTCTGACTCTTCGCGACCCCATGAATCGCAGCACGCCAGGCCTCCTCGTCCAGCACCAACTCCCGGAGCTCACTCAGACTCAGGTCCATCGAGTCAGTGATGCCATCCAGCCATCTCATCCTCTGTTGTCCCCTTCTCCTCCTGCCCCCAATCCTTCCCAGCATCAGAGTCTTTTCCAATGAGTTAACTTCGCATGAGGTGGCCAAAGTATTGGAGTTTTAGCTTCAGCATCTGTCCTTCCAATGAACACCCAGTACTGATCTCCTTTAGAATGGACTAGTTGGATCTCCTTGCCATCCAAAGGATTCTCAAGAGTCTTCTCCAACACCACAGTTCAAAAGCATCAGTTCTTTGGTGCTCAGCCTTCTTCACAGTCCAACTCTCACATCCATACATGACCACAGGAAAAACCATAGCCTTGACTAGACGGACCTTAGTTGGCACAGTAATGTCTCTGGGATTAATTAGCAGGCATTAAAAACAGCATTTAAGTCTAATGAAGGAAAATGTATTAAAAACTGTTTAACACAGTGTCTGTCTAGCATGATAGAGACTTCACAGTGTTCATTCAGTTCCTCCTTTTCTCCTCCATGGAGATCAGGCAGAGTGTTAATGCATTTAGTTTATCATCTGTTTTCTTTCCTGGATTGCTCTTGAATTTTTGCTTTTGAATGAGATTTATACAGTGGAGAAAGGTAGAGGTAGAAGATTCTCATGTCTTTAAGCAAAGAAATGTATAATCCAGCTAGCAAAAACAAAGCAAGATGCAGAATTGGAGAGATGAAGCCAATTGTTTCTCTCTGCGCTGTAGGTGGCCACCTAAGTGCCTAGATTTCTGGATATCTGGATACCTTACATCTTAGATTGTTGGCCAGTACCCTTTTTCAGTATTTGAAAAGAATCTTTTATCTATTTGTAGATTTGTTATTTTTAGTATCTCAGGGCTTCAGTTTGCCATCCTTTTTATCTTTAAATTTGAGGCTTCCATTCTTAAATATACCACCAAATAGGACTAGAAAGTGAAGAATTCATCTTGCCTAAATAAGAACAGTACTTCCATCTGTGGTAGTGGACTGACTGGTGCTTGCTTTTGTGTACTACACAGCTGATTGATCGGTGGTTGATATTTTTTGTTTTTGTATTTTCCTGTATTTCAGCATAAAACTGCCTACTGAATAAGAATGACAGCCAGCCATATCTCTTTCTTTGCTAATGGAGCTAGACATTGCTTCCTTCTTAAGCTTCATATAGAAGGCTCATTTATTCATTCAACTGTAATACAAGGCTCTCCCTTCCCCCCACCACCCAATTCTTCGGCCACTCTAATGTTAGTGACCGAAGAATAGGACAACACAGAACAGGGTGATTTTATAGAAGATAAACCATCTACCCTCAAAACTGTATCAGAAGAATTACCTTTTTATTCTGACTTTGCATCACACAAATAGTTCTAGTCTATGAAGGAAGAAAGAGCAACAATCTGCTAAGTATTTTTTTATTTGGCCATATTATGACTCCCAAAGTCATTATTGCTTTGATCTTGGATTTACACTTCATGGTTAATTGTGTTACTGGTCTTCATTTCTTCTCTAAAAACTTGGTAGAGCCTCTCTGCTCTCCAATACAATGATAATGAATAATAGGCAAAATTTTAAGATAATCTCTTCTTAAAAACATTGTTCCAGCTTAAAAAGCTTTAAGCTTTTTAAACCAGTATCTTCAAATTCATAAATTTAACAGACTTTAAATTGTTTTTCTTTTTGCCTCTACTTTTTAAGTGTTTTCTGACTCTAGGAATTGGGTCCCCATAAACTGGAAGAATGAATCATTAGATATTGCTGTATCTTTGTATCCTTTAAGATCTGACTCTGCCCCAGCAACGAAACAAGATTCTTTCTTTTTCTCCCTTTCTGTTAGTCCTCTGTCTATCGCTTGAAATCTCAGTTTGGTATTGCCTCAAATTTAGTTTCAAGTAATCTATCTTCTGTCATCTTCTAGTTTTTGCAGAGTCATGGATTTTAATGCAGTGACAGGGTTCTGGATCATCAAATTGTTTTCTTTTTTGAACTCAGTTATTTTTAATACAGAAGATAAAGATAGATAATTTTCCACATTTTGGTGAAGTTTAATTTAAACCAACCAAGATATTGCTTCTAAAATAGTTAAAGGACACTGTTTACTTTTTAAAATACCAAATTTGAAAATTCACAACAGAAGTACTTTGGCAGTCCTGAAAAATGGTAGGAGGAATAGAATAGTTGTCTTGAAGATAACTTGAGGATTCCATGAGCACTTGATTAGGGGTAGACCTGATAAATGAGCTTAATATTCCAACGACATTTAACTGTACTTACTACAGATTACTCTTAAAACATAAGAATTATTTATTTGGAGGACACAATGTATTAATATATGCACAATATATTCTAATTTCAGAACTGATGCCTTTCAGGAGCATATTTACCAAAAAGTGACAAAGTTAGAATCATTAATGTATTTCTCAGAATAGGTAGTTCTTGAACTTTTATAGTCCATATACACCGTAAAATTGTTTCACAGTTTCTGATGTCTTAAATTCCCTCCTTATTTGAAAAGCTTCAACCTATTTAACTCTTGGAAAATATCTGCGTTAAAACAGGGTTAAAGAGATTTTACTAATGCTTCTAATAGCAACTATGCACCTGTTAGACAAATTAAAATGAAGAAATGCTCTGAAGTTGGGATGTTTCTTGGAAAATGCTGACTGACCATCAGGACCCAGTCCTCCAGGGCAACATTTATTGTAATAACTTGCTGTTGGCCAGTGTCCAGCCTGTCCTTTGCATATTCAGAAACTCAGTTTTATTAGTCTACTAGAGTTGATTCGGAGAAGGCAATGGCACCCCACTCTTGCCTGGAAAATCCCATGGATGGAGGAGCCTGGTAGGCTGCAGTCCATGGGGTCACTAAGAGTCAGACACGACTGAGCGACTTCACTTTCACTTTTCATTTTCATGCAGTGGAGAAGGAAATGGCAACCCACTCCAGTGTTCTTGCCTGGAGAATCCCAGGGATGGAGAAGCCTGGTGGGCTGCCATCTATTGGGGTCGCACAGAGTTGGACATGACTGAAGCGACTTAGCAGCAGCAGCAGCAGCAGAGTTGATTAGCTAGAGAATGCTAATTAGCACTCACAGGTCTCTAAGACACTGATATGTGGGAGAAGGTCAATTTATTAATTTACAATGAGAAACAACTGCCAGAAGGCCCAGAAACTCTTACTTGCCTGACTGGTTCATTGTTTCCTGTATTGGACAACCCACATGGGAAGCCAGATTATAATCAGAAGGTTGCTTGGTGAGCAAGGAATTGGAGCAAAAAACGTTTTTTAATTTGAATGCTTAATGGCATCAAGCAAAGATAGCCTGATTCATTCATCTTCACATAGAGAGAACCCTGCCATAGGTGGTAACCCTCAGAATCCATTGACAGAGACAGTCTCCAGGACAGTGCTTGAATTAGATGTTTCTTCAGTTTTCTTATAAGAGTGCTTCTTTATATTTCCATTTCTTTTAATGGATACATACATTCCTTCTCAAAAAGTTAGTATCTTCTTTCAGGTTATATAGAAAGGTATTTCTGCCCTTGGAATTGTTCTTTTTCATGAGAATCTGTTTATTTCCATCTTGATTCAAGTGAGGATGTACTTATTTCCCACTTCTCTGGAAAGTACCTCACTGTTATGTTCATGGATTTACTATAGAGACTCTTTGGTTATTAATCTAGAACTCCCCAGATGCCCCCAGAAAAATATAGAATTACTGTATTCATTTCCTGGGGCTGCCATATCAGATTGTCACAAACTGGGGAACTTAAAACAACAGAAATTTATTCTCTCACAGGAGGCTAGACATCTGAAATCAAGGTGTTGGCAAGGTTGGTTACTTTTGGAGGCTCTGAGGAAGAATCTATCCCTCTTTCCCTGTCTCTTTTCTAGTTTTCAGGGTTGCTAACAATCTTGTCGGAGAAGGCAATGGCACCCCACTCCAGTACTCTTGCCTGGAAAATCCCATGGACGGGGTTGCACAGAGTTGGACACGACTGAGCGACTTCACTTTCACTTTTCACTTACATGCATTGGAGAAGGAAATGGCAACCCACTCCAGTGTTCTTGCCTGGAGAATCCCAGGGACGGGGAAGCCTGGTAGGCTGCCGTCTATGGGGCCGCACAGAGTCGGACGCGACTGAGGTGACTTAACAGCAGCAGCAGCAGCAACAATCTTGTGCTTTTTGGCTTCCAGCTGCATCACTCCAGTTTCTGCCTCTGTCGTCACATCGCACTCTCCTTACATGTCTGTCCAGATTTTTCTCTTATTTTAAGACAATAGTCATGCTAGATTCAGGGCCTACTCTAAGCAGTATAACCCCAGTTTAATTAAGTCTGCAAAAGACCCTTTTTCCAATAATGTCACATTTACAAGTTCCAAACAGACTTGAATTTGACAGGGAGTTGGGGGGCTGGGGTGGGCAGGACACCATTTAACCCAATACATAACTGTAAAGAACTAAAATATATATATATATGGTTTGTCTCTTGACCATTCAGTGTTTATTTTCACCATGTACTACAATGAGCTGCCTTTGATTATTCAAATGCTGTTTTTCAAGAAACAATACTTTTGATTGATTCTTTTTGGCAAATGTATTTGCAAACCTTTTGTTTGTAAAAATTTTAGAGCGGCAGTGACCTTTAGACATCATCTAGTTCAGTAGCTCTCAGTTTTGGTCATGTTAGAATCACCTTGGCAATTTTAAAAACTTTTAGTGCTCACCTGGCACCTGAGACTGATTAAATCATAATATCTAAGGAGACTTGGCAACAGCATAATTTTGAAAATCCCTCTAGGATTAGGGGGATTACAATGTATAGTCAAAGTTCAGAACCACTGATACAGAACTGTTGCTCTGCGAATAAGGAAGTAGGGGCCAGCAATGATGAGATGACTTCTCCAAAGCCTTAAAGCCCTGAAATAAGTCTGGGTCCTGTGTCCCTCTTCAGCTCTTTCCTGCTGCCTCTCTTCCATTGAGGCAGAAGTTCTCATCGAATTAAGAAAAGATATTACTATTAAAAAGTATTTCAAATGATCCATTGGGGATTTTAAATTTGAAGTGTCATATATAAGATTAATATATTAATGAACAATTTTGGTATTGTGTGTGTTTTTTCTTTCTCTTTGAGGCAGAAAATTGTTAATCCTTGGATGACTGTGTTTTCTAAATTAAACTTGAAAAAATTACTAAAGGTTTCTAATTACATTTTATAAATTTAGAAACATGTTGCCATTTATTGTATTTTTATTTTTAATATCTTTTACCCAATTTTAATGCATCCTGCTCTTTTCCTCTGGCTGCATCATAGTCTACTGAATTAGATGAAGAATTTTATTAATAATTTCCTGAGACAGTCCACAATCTTCTTTTTCAATCTGTATATAATTTTTATGGGTTTTAATCAAATTAGTATATTAAATTTTTCATCTTCTATAAAAAATGGAATCATGATATGTACTTATTTGTGTTTGGCTCTTTTGTTCATTATGTTTGTGGGAGTCATTGCATTTTGTTGAATGTAGTTGTAGATAGTTAGATGTTCATTGTTTCAGATATACAGTATTCCCTTATGTAAATATACTATAATTTATCCATTCTGCTGCTGATGGTATATGGGTTAATTGTAGTTTGGGGTTGGGTTATGGATAACGTTGCTATGAGCATAGTTGTAGGTGTCTTGTGGTGAACATAAGCACTTGTTTCTGTTGGGCATATACTTAGGAGGGAGATACTTGGCCACATAGTTGAACATGTATGTGCACATGACTGTGAACAGCTGTTTCAAGTCTTTGATGAGAGACCATAAAATTGCCTAAAAACGGGATTTTCTTGAAGTATACAATCACCTCAGGATTTATAGACCTTGTTGTTCAGTTGCTAAGTTGTGTCCAGCTCTTTACAACCCCATGGACTGCAGCGTGCCAGGCTTCCCTGTCCTTTACTGTCTCCCGGAGTTTGTGCAAACTCATGGCCATTAAGTTGGTGATGCCATCCAATCTTCTCATCCTCTGTCGCCCCCTTCTCCTGCCTTCAGTCTTTCCCAGCATCAGGGTCTTTTCCAATGCGTTCATATCAGGTGCCCCAAGTATTGGAGCTTCAGCTTCATCAGTCTTTCCAGTGAATATTCAGGATTGCTATCCTTTAGGATGAACTAGTTTGATCTCCTTGCTGTCCAAGGGACTCTAAAGAGTCTTCTCCAGCATCACAATTCAGAAGCATCAAATTGTTTGGTACTCAGCCTTCTGTATGTTCCAACTCTCACATCTGTACATGACTATTGGAAAAACCATAGCTTTGAGTATATATGGACCTTTGTTGGCAAAGTGATGTCTCTGCTTTGCAAAACACTGTCTAGGTTTGTCGTAGCTCTTCTTCCAAGGAGCAAGCGTCTTTTAGTTTCATTGCTGCAGTCACTGCAGTGATTTTGGAGCCCAGGAAAATCATTCATTGTTTTCCACGTTTTCCCCACTCTTACTTTTTGAATGTTGAGTTTTAAGCCAGCTTTTTCACTCTCCTTTTTCACCCTCATTAAGAGGCTCTTTAATTCCTCTTCACTTTCTGCCATCATCTGCATGTCTGATTCCAGCTTGTGATTCATCCAGCCCGGCATTTCACATGATGTATTCTGCATATAAGTTAAATAAGCCTCGACATATTCCTTTCCCAATTTTGAACCAGTCCATTGTTCCATGTCCAGTTCTAACTGGTGCTTGACCTGCATACAGGTTTCTCAGCAGGCAGTAAGGTGGTCTGGTATTTCCATCTCGTAAGAATTTTCACAGTTTGTTGTCATCCACATAGTCAACAGCTTTAGTGTAGAAAATGAAGCAAAAGTAGATGCTTTTTCTAGAATTCCCTTGCTTTTTCTATGATCCATCGGATGTTAGCAATTTGATCTCTGGTTCTTCTGCCTTTCCTACATCCAGCTTATACATCTGGAAGTTCTCAGTGCAAGTACAATTGAAGCCTAGCTTGAAAGATTTTGAGCATTACCTTGCTAGCATGTGAAATGAGCACAATTGTATGGTAGTTTGAGCATTATTTGGCATTTTCTTGCTTTGGGATTGGAATGAAAACTGACCTTTTCCAGTCCTGTGGCCACTGCTGAGTTTTCCAAATCTGCTGGCATATTGAGTGCAGCATTTTAACAGCATCATCTTTTAGGATTTTAAATCAGCTGGAATTCCATCACCTCCACTAGCTTTGTTCATAGTAATGCTTCTTAAGACCCACTTGATTTCACACTCCAGATGTCTGGCTCCAGGTGAATGACCACACCATTGTGGTTATCCGGGTCATTAAGACATTATAGTGTAGTTCTGTATATTCTTGCCACTCTTCTTAATCTCTTCTGCTTCTATTAGGTCCTTGCCACTTCTCTCCTTTATTGTGCCCATCTTTTCTTGTAATGTTCCCTTGGTATCTCCAGTTTTGTTGAAGAGATCTCTAGTCTTTGCCATTCTATTGTTCTGCTCAATTTCTTTGCATTGTTCACTTAAGAAAGCTTTTTTTAATCTTTCCTTGCTCTTTCTAAGCAGGGTGTTTGTTAATCAGTGATGTGCATCAGAACCTTTAGTGCAGCAACACCAGAGGGACTCATGATGCACATTGAAGGTGGGACCCTGCATCTGGGTTTCTTAAAAGCGCTGCAAATGATTGTGATACTCATTGTTGCCGAGGGGAGTTATAGGAAAATACTGATCTTAAAAAGGAAGAAAACTCTTACTTTCTGTTTTTAGCTTAATTTTAAGTTCAGTTAAAATTTTTATTTTCTTAATTACAAACATATTTTTTTTTTTGGCTTTTAAGATAATCCTGCAGTTGACATTTACTTTGACTCCTGGAAAATTTTAGATTTATAATTTTAAGCTTTTTATTATAGAAAATTCCAAATAGATACAAAAGCAGAAAGAGGAGTATAATTAAACTGTTGTGCTCATTACCTAGCTCCTAAAATGTTCAACACATGACCAACCTTGTTTGATCTATTCCTATATACATTCCCTCCGTACCACTGGATTATTTTAAACAATGACTTATAGTATGCAGTATTATATATACAAAACAAAAAAACCTGTAATACTACCATATCATTGTTGTACCCTCCCCCAAAATGAATAGTGATTCCTTAATTTCATCAAATAGGCGATCGGTGCTCAATTAAAACTTTTCTTTTTCTTTTTACCTTTTATTTGTTTGAAGCCGAATCCAGATGAGGTTCATTTATTTGTGATTGACCCATCCTTTGAGCCCTTCTCTTAAAAACAGGGTTTCCTTCTCTGCCTTGTTGCCTTGCTGCTGCTGCTGTTGAAGAAACCAGATTGGTTGTCCTGTTAGTTTCTCACAGTCTGGATTTTGCATTCTGTGGTACTGTTCATACTGCTGTGTATAGTTGCAGATGGTTTATAATTCTGTAAGGAGAAGCTTGGTGTCCCCCCGTCCTTATGTTGACGTCTCTTCGTTCTTTTTGGTGATCGGGAGCTTCTTCCGCAATAGATTCCTCAGGAGGTGCTCATGGGTGCATTATTCCTGTATTCTCAAGAGTCTGTTTACGAAGGTCAGTTTGTGCTGTCTGCTAAGTCACTTCTGTCATGTCCAGTTCTCGTGACCCCAGGCACTGTAGCCCGCCAGGCTCCTCTGTCCATGGGATTCTTCAGGCGAAAATACTGTAGTGTGTTGCCATTGCCTCCTCCAGGGGGTCTTCCTGACCCAGGGATCAAACCCATGTCTCCTGCTTCTCCTGCACTGCAGGTGGTTCTTTACCACTGAGCCACCGGGGAAACCAGTTTGGCTGTATATAAAATCTACAGTTTACATTGTTTGATTACCCTAAATATGTTATTCTTGTTTTCTGGCAAAAGCATTGTCAAAAAGTCTGATGACAATCCTATTTTTTTTTTCATTACCTCACTCATAACTTGGTCTTTAAAAACTGAATGATAAAAATTTTTTTCTTTTTTTTTTTTTTAAGGATTGATTGTGTAGATACACAAGATACTCTAATGAATTTCAGGCTGTCTTTTATTTTAGGAGAGTTCTCTAAAATTATTATTTTTGTATTCTATAGTATTGCTTTGATTTTCTTTTTGAGGGCCTGCCGTTACAGGTATATCTTTGTTAATCTCATTTGTCCATCAGTTTCAAAAACATTCAGTTTATCTTTTCTTTTTTAAAAAAATAACGGTGTTATTAAGATATAATTCAGATACCATAAGATTCATCATTTTACAGTGTATAATTCAGTGGTTTGGGGATTTTATTTAAGCCGTCCTAGTGGTATGAAATGATATTCCATTGTGGTTTTGATTTGCATTCCCATAGTGGATAATGATATTGGACATCTTTTCAAGTGCTTATTTGTATTTGTAGATCTTCTCTGGAGAAATGCCTGTTAAAACTTTGCCCAAGTTTTAATTGGGTTGTTTGCCTTTTTATTAAAGTTTTGTTAAGAGTTGTAGATACAAGTTACTTATAGATATATTATTTCCAAATATTTTTGCCCATTGTATTGGCTCTCTTTTCACTTTCTTGAGGGCATTATTTGAAGCACAAGGGTTTTAAATTTTGATTTACCCCAATATATATACTTTTTTGTTGTCATTTGTGCTTTTATCTCATCTAAGAAATCATCGACAAGTCCAAAGTCACAATGACTTACTCCTGTGCTTTCTCCTAAGTTTTACTGTTTTTGCCTCTTGTATTTAGACATACTATTTTACCTCTTATATTCAGATCTAAGATATTTTTGAGTTAATTTCTGGGTTTGATGTGGGGAAGGAGGGGTCCAACTTCATTCTTCTGCATGTGTATATACAGTTGTCCCAGCATCACTTGTTGAAAAGACTGTTCTTTTCACATTTAATTGTCATGACATCCTTACACTCGTTAAAGATCTGTCACAGTAACTTTGTGTGAGGTTTGACTGAGATCCTTTTTTTTGTTCCTTATTATCTAGTAGTGAAATGAGTTTTTCTCTGTGTTTAAGGAGGAGGGAACGGGCATAGATAACTTTTCTAGTTTCATGTTGTTGTTTAGTCGCTCAGTTGTGTCCTACTCTTTGCGATCCCATGGGCTATAACCCGCCAAACTCTTCTGTCCGTGGGATTTTCCAGGCAAGAATACTGGAGTGGGTTGCCATTTCCTTCTCCAGGGGATCTTCCTGAATCAGGGATGGAACCTGTGCCTCCTGCTTTGGCAGGTGGATTCTTTACCACTGAGCTACCTGGGAAGTCCTTTCTAGTTTTGTAGTCTAGGTTAAAGCCCTCCTGGGTTTTTTGCAAAGTGGATATATATCTCTCTGTGTCTTGTACTTTCTGAAATGTATCTATTCCGTTCCTCTCCACCACCTTTATCTGAACCTTCTCTTTCCCTTGTCCCTATTGTGCTGTATTCCACAACTTGGATTCCATTCCCTTCAGTTTCTTTTTGGTGAGACTTGGTCTTGGAAAGGGAGCTTTGATTTGTTAATTTGCGAGTTTTTCGGGGCTCAGACTGCATCATTAGACCTTCTATCATAATGGAGTCTGCCTTCCGTGTGTAAATGGAATTGTGTTGACTCCCTCCCAGTCTCTACTGCTGTTCTCAGACTGACCCCCATGCTGTCCAGTGATCACCCGCTGTGTACTATGAGGCTTTTCTGTTCTATTCTCCAGCTGTGAGAAGCCCTCGGGCCTTCCTGTCTTCTCACACAGATGTGCCATGCAGATCTCATAGTTGGCCAAGATTTCCACCTGTTAACATTTGAAGTTTTGTCTCCTGATTTTGTTGTAGATGTTGTTTATGAATCTTTGGTTTTTGCTATCCTCAGTGCTTTGTCTGGGTTTATGGGGAGATTTAGAGGAGATTCAAAAAGTATACTGCCATTGCTCTCATCTTTCCAGAATCTTCTCATTAAAATGTTTTTAAAGCACATCCTATTCCTTTTTAAAAACAGTATGGTGTCTACAAGTTAAACAGAAAATGCAATCCAGTTGTTGATTCATACTTCATAACTCCAGGTAATTCTATAGTGAAACAGATTATAGGAACTTTTTCTAGGCTGAGTTAAGTATCATAAAATATTATCATACTTATTGAATGTATGTCATATTTTGACTGTGCTAAAAATCAACTTTTCCCTTTCAGAATAACAAGCCTTTGTACTCATTTGAAGATAATTCAGACTATGTTTATGATGTTATGTGGTCACCCACTCACCCAGCCCTGTTTGCCTGTGTGGATGGCATGGGTAGGCTGGATTTGTGGAATCTCAATAATGACACAGAGGTGAGCAAGAAAATAACAAAAATTGCACTGAAAAATAGAAAATTGGAGATTTATTGAATAATTTGTGAAATTCCTTTTATCCCAAGGAATGTGAAAGGACTCTGTGATTGTAGCTTCATCACAAAGAAAGCAAATAAGCTTTGTACCCTAAATAATAAACAGCCTGCTGTGCAGAACTGAACAGAGAAATATTGTTGCCAGGAGCACTGGGGCATTCCTTTTACTTCTGAAAGCATTGTCACATCTCTTCATGTCCTGGCAAAGTCTCATTCATAAGGCAACTGGGATATTTTTCATTCATAGGCTAGAAAGCAGATAGTTTCAGGCTGTTGACATATGTTAACCTAAATTCTGAATTTCTGAATCATCTCTTAGCCTTGGTAGAATTATATATTATCAATAAATATTAGTTGTAGGCTGACTTGAGTGACACAAAACGTATTTTCATGACTTGCTCTGTGAAAGATTAAAAACAGTGTTACTCTTACTATAAAATTAATATAGAAATAATCTAATTTCCTAATTATTATACTAAAATGACTTATTTGGAATGAAATTTAACTGCAGCTATTATTTATTTTTAACTATGTTTGTTTTTACTAATGTAGGCAGAGGCTTAGAGTGTTCTTAGAGTTCTGTATTGCAATGTGGTGGTTAAGAAGTAACATTAGCAGTTCTATCAATAAAAGTTGTTGAGGAGAAAGTCTCTTGGTGCCTTCTCCCACAGCCACTGTTTCTCACATCTCTTCTTTTTTCTAGTGGCTAAATATATGTTATCATAATCCTCTAAGTAAATTAGTTGATTATACAGGACAAGGAATTTATATATTGGAAATACAAGTATTTTAACATCATGCTAACTTCTGCTGTAGTAGTTTGAAGAGCAACATTCAGATACTGCTAGTGAAAGATATTGAGTCCTGGATACATGACTGGACTTAATTATACATTTCTAGTTACCTAGAGTGGTACCAATTTTCTTAATTTGGATTTTCATGTTAGGCATTTGTGGTTACAATTAAATTTGGATCTGTTCTATAATTTAACTCATAATAAAGCTAAGTTATAATTTTTCTCTTAAACTATTTTGGCATTCTAGAAGGTTAAATTAGTCATTTGGGGATGACTTGTGTCAAATAGAAGGATTATTTTTAATCAGGTTTCAAAAATTTAAAACTATTGTGATTCTGTTCTGAGTCAGACATTGAAGGTTTGCTCTGTGAGTGGCAGATAATTTCTTTTCCCTCTGCACAGCAGAGGGCACAGCCATATCCAAGGGGTGGTGCCACGGTGTTGGTGCTGTCCTCTGGCCTTGCTCCAGATGGTTCATGGGACAAGGGCTTTGGACTGACCCATACGCATCTTTGGTATGAACTGTAGAATCTGTGGATCAAATCACAGGTTTTAGCTAACAGAGACACAAGCTACAAAAGTAACTCCTGTCCTCTAAAATTGAACCATAATCTGTTTATGTGGGCTTCTGAGATGTTTCTTTAAATGAGGTTTTGGCCATCTGTTTTCAAACGGCTTGACTTCTTAAAAAAGTCAAAACAACAAAGAATCCTTTATTAAAGAGAAGATTTCTCAAAATGATGTGTCCAGTCATGTGAAGATTTCTTACGAAAGGACTTAAGTTATTTTCCCAAACCATTTTCAAGGATTGACTGTAATGTCATTCAGAGTGTATCACTGAACAGGAAGAAAGTTGGGGAAATTCTTTATCTATTTTCATCTTTGTTTTCAAAAACCTAGCCAGATTGGAAGAAAAAGGAATTACTATTTTACATGTTTATAGAAATCCTGATGAAACTTTTAACACTGAACTGTATTTTAAATGACTTTAGGTGCCAACTGCAAGCATTTCTGTGGAAGGTAATCCTGCTCTTAATCGTGTAAGATGGACCCATTCTGGAAGAGAGATTGCCGTGGGTGATTCTGAAGGACAGATTGTTATATATGATGTGGGAGAGGTATGGGGCTCACTGCCTATAATTTTGACACATCTATTTAGCTTTCATGGAACTATAGTGACAGTATCTTTGTGGTTAAATCTAGTCTTTGAGGTTCATGAATTGAATAACCCATGTGTTTGTAAAGATAAAACTTACTTTTCATTACAGAAGCAACTCTTGAGATTAGTTTCCTTTCTAAACTGAATGTCCTATGTCCCTATGCAACAAATGTTGAGGGTAGTATCATATGTTGAAAGTACTTTCCAGCATGCATTGCTGGAAATTAGAAATTCTTCTAGCAGAAGAAATTTAGTCATAGTTGGACTTGGGGGCTTTACAGAATTGACATCGAGATAAGATTTTGTTTTTTTGTATTCGTAGATTTGTTTGGACCAGGTAGCTCAAATAAAAAGTAGTATCTTTTAAGAGCTATCTAATGACTACGTGAAATGTCATTCTTGACTCCATGAGCCTTGTTGCAAAGCCGTTATGAGTGAACCCAACATGATGAGTTGCAGCCCTCTCATCTTTACTGTTTGGGTTGACTGTGCACAATGCTCAGGGGTGGTTTCCTCATGTTTTAGCCGTGGCTAGTGCCTTAGTCACTCTTTTCTTTTGCTGTGCCTTATGATTCTCCATCCTCTCTGGAAATCCCACAGCCTCTAGCAACTGCACCTGGAGAGAGGTAAATTGGATCATTTAGAGCAGCCAGTTGAATTGTCTGCATAGATGGAATTACTCTGTATCTGCACCATCCAACATGGTAGCCATTAGCTACTGAACGCTTAAAATGTGGCTAGAACAATTGAATAACTGAATTTTCAATTTTATTTCAAGTAATTTAAATAGTCACATTTGTCTGGGAGCTACAATACTGGGTATCACTATCCCATCTAGTCTAAATTCGTACAGTAGATTTAGAAGCAGGCGCATCCATTTGCCACACTGAATGCTCTGTGCCCTAATATGGCGTACTAGATTCCTCTAATATTATAATGACAGCTGTCAAAAATTTTTGGTTATTGAACTGCTTCAGTGAGGGAAATATATCACAAGCGTCCTTTCCCCTTTTACTCTTGGTGTGTCACTGAATTGGTAAATAGCAGCATACCTTTTGACAAAAGGTTTAAGATACATCAAGAAAGATTATCTTATACTCCAAACAAAAATACTTAAGAAACCAGTCTTTTATGAACCATGTTTCAAAAGTTACTTCATACTCATGTGCAAGAAGTAAAAATTCTTCAGGAATTCCTGCTCACCAGAAAATCCATGAGATAGTGCATAGGAGTTATGTTTACAGAGCATCATTGTCATTCTCTCTTGCACAGATGCTGATAATAGCAAAATCATTTCTGAGGCTGTCACAACACACTTCTCAAACACTATCTTTTGTTTTGAAATGTTATAAATTATTGGTATAGTAGCTGTAATTATGGAAGGGACATTCAAGTCAATTATTACTTTTTAATGGAAAAATTATTTGAAAACACTGAAAAATAGTGGGTAAGATGATCTTTTATTTCATTGTACATAAAGCATTGTATTTCTTCTAACAGCAGATTGCTGTCCCCAGAAATGATGAATGGGCACGGTTTGGCCGAACACTTGCAGAAATTAATGCAAACCGAGCGGATGCAGAGGAGGAAGCAGCTACCCGAATACCTGCTTAGCTCCTGAAGAGAGAATATGTAGCCTTAGTGGATTTGGGGAAGACTCAAAGTAGATCCTAGAACTATTTGCATGCATCTGTCTAAATGATAATTAAAAGGAAATCTCGTGGATTAAACTATGGATTTAATGCAGCAAGCAAGTCTTACAAAATCCTTTTTTATATAACATGCATCTTGTTTTGAATTTGTGTCATTTTTAATACAGCTGATTGACTTTACAGAATGCAACCTTTTCTGAATTCTTATACACAGGTGTATATTTGGTATTCTTTTGATGTCTTTTCAGGTTATAACACTATATGCAGTTATTTCTAAAGCACAGATTATGGTCTACATATTTTTAAGTAACCACCATTCACTGTTATACTGATAATGTGCTCACTAACCATAATATGTAGGAATACTGTTTATTCGTAGCTATAGCATGAAAACTATCCAGTTCCATTCTGATATTCTCTTTTTCTTTACATTTCTTGTGATAAGTGTCTATAAATAAAAACAAATATGCTTTAACTTTTCAAATTTTCATTTTGATTTACTCCTTGCAATTAAAATTTTATTAAATTCTGTCTCTCTTATAAGGTTTCCTATCTTCATCTTGCTTTAAGCTCCTGCTGTAAGCAACTACTTCAAGTCCTGTAAAGCTTTGTGCCTTAAATTACCATACAGTATACTGTAGATCTCCCAGTCCATTATGAGCTGATGTCTAGGTAATCTATCTAAGTGAAAAAACTTCTTCTAGGTTAAGTTTTGTTTTACTCCCTTTTTCTTCCCATCTAAGATATACATGGTGTAAAGAATAAACAGAAAGCTGCCTTTTGTTTCTGCTAATTGAGATGATATGTGAGCCCTCTGAGACTGAAACCTCCTTTGAGAGAAATTGATTTTGTGGTTGTGGTTGTAGTAGCCATGAAGCAAAGTGCTCAAATTAAGTTTTTGTCATTGAATCAACTCCACATCTTGAGGTCTGTTACAACTTGGTCTATAAGCCTGAAAGTTAAGTGGCAAATATCCAAGAATTTGTGTTGAAATCAACCCATTTCAGGACTAGAGAAAAGGATTATGCTCAGATGTTGAATTTATTCACTTTAAGTTGTCTAGTTCCTTGACCTTTTGTCCTTCTAAAGTTTAACTGTCATTTATTCAGCAACATGAACTAAGAAGGAAGAATAGATAGATTTTGAACATTTTTGTTTGGATTGATTTTCTTAATCTAACAAAGATCTGTTGGGAAATAAATTTCCAAGTAATTTATTCTTAACCATGAGTATTGTATACTGTGAGGAATAATTCACCTGGAATACTAACCCCAAGTCCTAGCTTTGGCACTCATGAGAAGTGTGGTTTTTGCCAACCAAGTTTTATATCTGACTTTTATCTAGGAGTTAAGATTAGATGATTTCTAAATTTCCTTCCAGCTCTAAAATTATTGATTGTAATTACTTTAGGCAACTCTCTATTTTTATATATTCAGTTTTCATAGGTTTACACCCCATAGTTTCCTATTATATACCAGAGTATTTTTTATATCAGCAGCAAATAAGTTACCTCATGATAGTAATGTCTGTGAGCCAAAAATTCAATCTTAGCAGGGTCACACTGTCTTAGTATAGAACTCATGTAATCTCTAAAATAGTTATTGTATTCTTGCCCTCCATTTGTATAAATGAGTACAAAAAGAGAAGACGCAATTATGATTAAGGTTGGAAATCACGAGATGTGGCAAACCCAGATGCTCATTGGACTCAAGTTGATGCATCCAATTGTGAAAGAATAAAATTGGTAAGTGTTAGTAAAAAATACTTCTCACCAAAGAGTTCTTGCTTTTGGGAAATAACTTTCTTACCTCTCCCCCAAAATACAATGTAGGCCTTTATCTTTGCCCATTTAACTTTAGCCTACATATTTAGTAACACACGAATTTAATGGGAGGAATTGCCTTTTAAAGTTAACTGAAAAAAAAGTTAACTGTGTAAAAGCAAAATACAAAGTACTGAGGGTATAAATATTGATATGAAATCTTCTGACAGATTAAGCTGCTTAGAAAAGTGTCTCAACTCTTCTGTTTTAGAAATGGAAACCTTACAAGTTTAAAAAAAATCCACTTATGGAAATTGTACTGTATTTGTTACCAGTTATACTTTTTTCCTGAGTGGGAAACAAGCCGTAGCTTTATGGCTAATTTCTTATTTTGTGTTTGTTGTTTGGTTATTTTCTTTTCTGATGAGAAATTAAGTTGGTTACCTTTGAATAGAGGAAGAATACTCAGTTTTGCAGACAGTTAGCTTGTAAACCTCAGAAATAATCGTTTTTTGTATTAATAACCAAAAAAAAAAAAAATCTTCCAGTTTATAGATCTAGTTCCCTACAAAGTTTAGAAAGTCTCTAGATATAAAACATTGTTTCAATAATCCTGAGATATTGCATATTGAAGGAATGGATGACTTAAAATTTAGGAGTAAGAAGTAAAAGTAGCTTTAGGAATGATCCTAGTCTTTCAGTATTGTAGGACTGTTGATTCATTCTGTTTTGTACTAGTAGTAATAGATTGTAACCTCTACCACTTGAACCACATGGAAAAGGGGTTTGAATGAGTGAATAAAAATCTGGTGTGAAGAATATAATGTTTCATCTTTCCATTCTGTCAGGCATTTGCTTTTATTTTTTTATAGTTTTAAAAATACGTATTTTTGGCTGCACTAGGTCTTCATCACGAGCTTTCTCTAGTTGTGGTGAGCAGGGGCTGCTCTAGCTGCAGTGTATGGGCTTCTCGTTGCAGAGCATGGGCTCTGACACCTGTGGGCCTGGTAGTTGTGGTGCACAGGCTTAGCTGCCCCACAGCATGTGGAGTCTTCCCAGAGCAGGGATCAAACCTGTGTCCCCTGCATTGGCAGGCAAATTCTTAACCACAGACCCACCAGGGAAGTCCTCAGGCAATGCTTTTTAAATGTCTTTCCCACAATCCTGGTATTTTAGCGTTGGCATTGTGATATTTCATAATTAGAAAAAACTGTAGAATTAAGCACATTGCAGAGAACAGAGCTTCAGTTCCAACTCCAGCTGCTCAGTGGCTGTGAGAACCAAGTTATTTCAAACGTAACATAGTACCCAACGTGACAGTATTATGCCTGAATCTTGGGCTTATAGCTAAAAAGCTATAGCTTTGCATTGTTTGATGATTTAGTTATGGGATGGTGATTCCCATTGAGGTCCAGCCCCTCCACCAAGCCAGAGCCAAGAAAGGAGTTCTTGCTTTCCTGCTATTATCTTGCTAGTTGCTAGGCAATTAGGGACCTTACAGGTTTGAGAAAAATACCTGGGAATCTTTTATTTTTTATTCGTTTAAAAAACATGCTGAAGAAATTACTTAGTGCTTCCCAGGTGGCACCAGTGGTAAAGAAGCTGCCTACAAATGCAAGAGACGTGAGAGATGCAGGTTTGATCCCTGGGTCAGAAAGATCCCCTGGAGGAGGGCATGACAATCCACTCTGGTATTCTTGCCTGAAGAATCCCATGGACAGAGGAGCCTGGCGGGCTACAGTCCATAGGGTCGCAAAGAGTTTCGACACGACTGAAGTAACTTAGGAGAAGCAGGAAATTGTTTACTTAGAGATCTGGTTTACAGACTGGGGGTCTCTAGTGCTACCAAGGAAGAGGAAATTTGCCCCAAAGGCAAGAAGGGAGCAGCATGTTTATGATTTCTTTTGAAGAAGAGGATTACAATTAACATTCTTTTAACTAATCAATTTCAATGCTCTAAGAAGGTAATAATTTGCTTGCACTTAATATATGGTATACTTTTTGAATCCTTTTCACATATAAGAAACACATTTTAGAAAAAGATCCTATATCCTAGCCAGAATGCCAACTGGAAGGCTTTGAATAGTCGTCATATTGTAATCCTTTTTCAATAGGCCAGTGCCCTCAGACCTTTTGTTGGAATTTAGATGTACAGATTCTCTGCCTGCCATGTTCACAGTCCCTGAACTTCTTAAAAGTTAAAATGGATTTCTGGTATTAAGTTTTCAGAATGTAGCTTCTGGCCACTGAGAGTTTAAACATAGCCAATCAGCAATCTTTTACAAACTTTTCTAAAATTACAGTATTTTGTGTTGTTAGTTTCATAGCAGGAATCTCAGTTTCAGCTTCTTAATATTCCATTACCAGTTCCCAGCCAGAGGATGGAACAGCTTGCACTCAGGTAAGCTTTCAGAAAGGTCTGTTTCACTTTGTGAGGTCATTTATTCAGGTCCGTGGTAATGTATTATCCTGCCTCTCTTGTAATGTACTTGATTTGATCAGAAAGCTGTAGGGCAGTGATTGTGTAGGGTGTAGAACACACCTACGTGGTGCTGAACATGCCGAGACGTGACTGTGTGACTCTGGAAATCAGTGTGCCACCAGTAAGGCTTTGATGGCAAGTCATTTTATCTTAGTGAATTTTTGTACTAGATTTTTAAAAAACTTTTTATGAACAAATAGAAATGCTTTGGAACAGAATCTTTTATACTTAAGGATGGCTTGGTATAAGAAAAAAAAGAATACTGGTCTCAAAGTCCCAAATTCTCTTCCTGATACTCCCCATTTCCAGTAATATCACCTGGGTAAAGTATCAGTATTCTCATCTGTGAAGTGATGAAAATATTTGCTTTGTGTGAAGGTTACGTGAGATGTATGTGAAGACTTCTAAGTTATGAAGTACCATACAAATAATGGATTGTTTTTTAGAGAATATAAGAATGGAGAGAGATCACTTTATGTAGCCATCTGGGTAATATAACAAAAGCTAATCTAAGGATTAGGTGGCTTGGTATCGAAGAAAAAGTTTTTAGTTCTAAGAAATCACATCACAATTTGAATCCTCAGGTGTTTAAGAGTATCAGTGAACTGAGGGAGAAATATTTATTGTCCTTAATGATACTTTTCCTAGGAGTACTTTCTCTTACTGCATTCTGTGGTAAAATTACAAATTATGCCAGTAGGAAAAAAAGACCCATTCAATTTCTAGTTGATATGTAGCTCTTGCTCTTATGTTAGTTTCAGATGTGGATTACAATATCTGGAGCCTTAGAAGAGGTGGAATGCCTTTTTCAAATCAATGAGAAGACAAAGGTGATCCAGCTACCTCCTAGAGTCAGTCACACCCACAAAAGTCTGGGGAACAGTAGTTACTCAACTGTTACAACTCAGGAAGTACCCGTCCCTCCCTAGGGTCAGTCCCCTTGGAAATAACATGGGCTTACTGTGGGAAGATGGTCACTAGAAAGAGGAGCTTCAGTCTTAAAGAACCTGTGTGTAGTTGCCAGGCTTAGAGGAAGCCCTAAAATTAGTCTTGAAGGAAGAGCCTTTATCTAATTCATTAGCAGATCTGTGCTGTCGCATTATATCCAAGTTATGATTTCTAGAAATAAGTCAAAACCTGACTTGATAACAAATACTTGGTAAAATAACTATGCCCTTCTTGACTGTCCCTACTTCCAATAATGTTTGATACAATCAATGAATTTGTCAGTACACTAAGGGTCATTAGATGGGTTTGGAGGATGCTTCATCTTCCAAAGGCAGAAGAAATGGCCTTAGCCCTTCTGAAACTCAGGAGTTTAAGTAGAATTTAAAAGGACTTGTATATTTTGTGCTGAAAAATCAGATAAAGGAGTACAGTGTGATTCTTCATGGAAGACTATCCCTGGGTTTTCCTGCTCTTTATTTTGGGAGTCTTTCATTTCTCTAGACCATCATCCTCTGTTGCAAAACGGTTGCTGCTGTAATATCAGTGTTATATGAGAATAACTAGAATACATCCACATAGATCAGAAGCCCTAAAAAGCTAATTATGAAAGATACTGTTCTTTAGATTGAATCCAACTGAGAGGAAACTAACTAAATCCTAATGTTTGGTTGGTAAACCCCTTCAAAAATGAGGGTCCTGAGATGTGTGTTTCTAGTTCAGTGTCTTAGACTTAGTGTCAACTTGTGTTGAAACTCAGTTAACCGTGCATTCGAGCAAATGCCTTCATCTAAGTTTATTTCCTCATCTCCCACTTCACAGGGCTGTGTAAAAATGAAGCACTGTACAAATAAGAGGCATGTTATAATGGGAGGTGATAACTTCCAACAGTTTTACTACCTGCTCTTCAGTAGCTCCCACAAGTTTGTAGGTTCTATCTCTTGGCTGTGAGAGGTTAAAAACAAGCTTTTGGAAATTCAGAGATCTCTACCAACACCTCTGCTTTACCACAAAGGGCTTTCTGGCTTGACCAGCTAGGTAGGATTACTGTCTAATCTTATCTTAGCTCCCTTCCCCCTGCTTTTTCTACTGAGAAAGACCACAAAACCTGTATGAAATAAATTTCTAAGAAATAGAATTGGGAAGATCAGTAGTATAAAGATCTTGTACTAACACTTTATATTTAGTGGAAGTACGTGTCTCTGTTTCCAAAGTTTGTTTCCTCTGCTTTGTAAACTCTGGCCTTAGTATATTCTGACCATGTATTAACTGGTAGCATTTATTGAGCATTTGCTATGTGATTCTCTCACACACACACACATTCTCATTTATCTAAGCTCCCCTATAAATGTGGGAACTACTGTTATTACTAACTTAAAAAACAGAAACTAATTTGAACAATTTGTGGAGTAAATACTTCCACCGTGGCCAATAGCAAACTACCAATGACATCACTGAACATGGAGCTGGGAAAATAACCATGTAATGGGCTCTCCCTGAGCTGGGGCAGGCCACGTCCAGCACGTTGTCGCTGTGCTTGGGGACATTAACTGCTCACAGTCTAGGAACTAAACCCAAGCATTCTTATTATAGAGTTTGGTACTTAACTGCTATACCACGCTGCCTTTATGATCTTAGTCTACCAACAAACCAGTTTTTTATTCAGATAAGCTTGCGTACAGTGGCACAGGCATAAAAGGACCATGAAGTAACTTTGTAACAGGAATTAGGGTTAGTGTTCTGGCTTTGAGGAACCTATAAAGATATTTTATAACTTTCTATTGTCCTTCTGGTTGACTCAAACTTCAGGAAGAAACAGATTAGATATGGGAATGTAAATGTTCACTGGCTGAAGATGATGGTAGCTCTTAAGTAGTCGACTTACCTACAACTGATCAGGACTCCCTTGTGACATCTCTGGTAAGGAGGACTCTGCCTGAAATCTATTTAGCAATCACTGCCTTTCTCTTTCCTAACTCCTCCCCCTAATATCTGCAGGGCCTGAGGAAACAGGTCAAATATTTGGATGCTATAAAATCAAGCTAACAAGCTATTATGTTCACACAACATGCACATGCAGCTTGGATTTTAGAATTTTCCGATTCTCAGAGTTCCAGAGGTGGTAGCCAGGGGGGAGCCAGCCCACAGCCCATTCCTCTCCTCCTCTTCCGCCATCCAGTCTCTTAATAGGCACTAAGGAACATCTGTGGGTTCTTCAGCCACATGCCCAGGTTTTGTCCCCTTGCAAAGAGCCACCTCTTGACCACCGTTAAATATAAGGCTACATTTTTGGGAAAATGAGCCTGGAAGCTGAGCTGTTTAGGCAGGAAGTTTGAGTCCCAGGTACCTTAAACAGGACCTAGATTGAAATGAAATGGGCTGCAGGTGGTCATACCCTATTGGCCCTGCAGATGGGGATACAGCTACAGAAGAGCCTAAGCATAGAATTAAGAGGTCCTCTCAAATGAGGCAGCTGAGGGTAGTGCTAGGCTTTTTCCTAAAGTCAATAGAGTATCATTTTTAAAATTCTCACTGAGTTATGTAGTAAACTATGTAACATTGTGTAAGTTTAAGGTGTACAAAGGCTTCCCTGGTGGCTCAGACAGTGAAGAAGCCACATGCAGTGCAGGAGGCCAGGGTTCAGTGTACTGATTTGATATGTTTATACATTGCTTTATATAAGTAGGTGTAGTGTGATGGCGGTTTAGCATTAGCTACATGTTGTCACAAGTGGCAGGAACTCCTCATTTCTTACGGCTAATACTCCATTGTACGTATGTCTGTATAACTGTGCTATCCATTCATCTGTTGATGGACACTTAGGTCGTTTCCATATATTGGCTATTGTGAATAATGCTGCAGTAAACATAGTGTATCTCTCTAATATCCTATTTTCATTCCTCTGCATACATACCCAGATGTGGAATTGCTGGGTCCTAAGGTAGTTTTGTTTTTTATTTCTGGAGGAATTGTACTGCTTTCCATAGTGGCTGTACCAATTTACATTCCCACCAACAGGGTACAAGGAAGGGTTCCCTTATCCTTCCATGCTCACAGCTTTTGTCTTCTTGATGACACCCGTTCTAACATATGAGGTTTTGATTAACATTTCCCTGATGATTAGTGATGTTAAGCACCTCGTCATATATCTGGGTGTTGTCTTTGGAAAAATGTTTGGTTCTATACCCATCTTTTAATCAGATTGTTTGGTTTCTATATTTTGGCTATTAATTGCTTGATATGTGCTTTGCAAATACGGTCTCCCATTCCATGTTGCCTTTTTTTTTTCCGCTGTGCAGAAGGTTTTTACTCTGTAGCCCTACTTGTTGATTTTTCTTTTGTTGCTTGTACTCTTGGTGTCATATCTAAAATATCACTACACTGATCAGTATCAAGGAGCTTCTTTTTGTTTTCTTCTAGGAGCTTTATGGGATCAAGTCTTATGTTTAAGTCTTTAATCCATTTCAAGTTAATTTTTGTGAGTGATGTAAGATAGAGGTGTCATTTTCCTGCATGTGGTTATCCAGTTTTCCCAGCACCATTTATTGACGAGACTGTCCTTTCCCTGTTGAGTGTTGTTGGCTCCCTTATCAACTATTAGTTGATTATGCGGTGGGTTATTTCTGGGCTCTCTGTTCTATTGATCTATGTGTGTGTGTTATGCTAGTAACATACTACTTTAATTACTAAAGCTTTGTAGTATAGTTTGAAACAAAGAAGTGTAATCCCGGTGGCTTTTTTCTTTCTTGGGGTTTTCGATATTTGGGATCTTTTGTTTTAAATCTCATATGAATGTTAGGATTATTTTTTCTATTCCTGTGAAAAATGCCATGGGAATTTTGATAGGGATTACACTGACTCTATAGATGACTTTAGGTAATATGGACCTAAAGCAATATTAGCAATATTAATTCTTCCAGTTTGAGAACACAGGATATCTTTCCATTTGTTTTTGACTTCTTCAGTTTCTTTCATCAAAGTCTCAGTTTTCACTGTACAGATCTTTCACTTCCTTGGTTAAATTTATTTCTAAATCTTTTACTGTTTTGATGCCATTGTAAGTGGGGTAATTTTTTTTTCTTTTCAGATATTTTGTTATTGGTATTGTATAACTGGGGCTTCCCAGGTGGCTCAGTGGTAAAGAATCTGCCTGGCAGTGCAGGAGATGCAGGTTTGATTCCTGGGTTGAGAAGATCCCCTGGAGAAGGCAATGGCAACCCACTCCAGTATTCTCACCTGAAAATTCTATGGCTGGAGGAGCCTGGCAGGCTACAATCCATGGGGTCAGAGAGTCGGACATGACTGGGCATGCATGCATGCATACAGCTGATTCTGTATACTGCTTTCATATTCATACCTTTCACCAGAGTGTTGTATGCTTTCCCATTTTCATGTCACTGACTAGCATCTTTTCATTCCAGCTTCAAAGAACTTTCAGTGTTTCTTGAAAAACAAGTCTAGTGGACTCCCTCAGCTTTTGTTTTTCTGGGAAAGTATTTCTCCTTCATATCTCAGGGGTAAGTTTGTCGGATGAAGTATTCCTGGCTGGCAGTTTTTTTTCTTTCAATGAACACTTTGAATATATTATTCCATTCTCTTCTGACCTGTAGGGTTTCTGACCTGCTGAGAAATTTGCTTATAGCCTAATGGTGGTGACTTTGTAAGTTATATAATCTTTTTTTTCCTGACTGCTTTCAGAATTCTCTGATTTTTTGACAGTTTTATTATAATGTGTCTTAAAGGAGGTCTTTTTGCATTGAGATCGTAGGTTGACCTGTTATCTTCATGAATTTGGATATCCAAATCTCTCCTCAGGTTTCTGTACAGCTGTTACTTCTTTGAATAAATTTTCTGCCCCCTTCTCCCTCTCTGCTTTTTCTGGAACACTGATTATTCATACATTTGTTCTTTAGATGGAATCTCTTAGATAACATTGACTTTCTTTACTCTTCACTCATTTTTCTTTTTTCTGCTCTTATTTCAAAATTCCTGTCTTCCAGGTCATGTATCTTGTCTTTCATTTGCTTCACAGTGCTATAGATGCTCTCTATCACATTTTTTCATTTCTTTCATTGAATTTCTTCAGCTCCAGAATTATTTTTTATAATATCTATTCCTTGGGTAAACATCTCATCTTGTTCATGTATGTTTTTCCCTGATAAAATTGAATTAAGTTTTTTATGTAATTTATTGAATTTCTTCAAAATAGCTGTTTTGAAGAATCAGCTAGATCACAGAACACCATACGTATGAGCTCAGTTACTGGGAAATTATTCTTTTGGTGATGACGTGTTTACTTGATTTTCCATGTTCTTTGTAGTCTGGCATTGCTGCTCTCACATCTGAAGTACATGAATTAAATCTTTATTGGTTGGCTTCAGATAGGGTATACTGTTCTTTGGGGCTGTTACATATGGCGATTTCTTTGCCTTTGTATAGGAATACCCACTGCACTCTTTTTGCTCCCTCTTGTGGCAGAATTCTTTAAGCTTTTATGTCTTCTCTGGTTCTTACCATTCGGCTGACTGGCTGCAGGAAATCTCTTGTTTTCCAGAAGATGGCGCTATAGCTCCAGTTTGTGGTTGCTCTCATGCCCACCAATCCTGGTGTATTTTTCTGAGTGTTCATTTGCCTTATTCTCACAGGTGCACCCCAAAAGTGCATAAGGACCTGGCCACAGAGTAGAGGAGACAGGAGTTTAGCATTCATTGCTAAAAAGGGAGGGACAAAAAGGAATGTCTTACCCTACCATGATGCTGACCAACTGAGTAGTTTTTAAGATCTATTGTCTCTAATCTTTCAGTGCAAATAAAATAGGTTATTCAGTTCAGTTAGTCGTGTCTGACTCTGCGACCCCATGAATCGCAGCACACCAGGCCTCCCTGTCCATCACCATCTCCCGGAGTTCACTCAGACTCACGTCCATCGAGTCAGTGATGCCATCCAGCCATCTCATCCTCTGTCGTCCCCTTCTCCTCCTGCCCCCAATCCCTCCCAGCATCAAAGTCTTTTCCAGTGAGTCAACTCTTCACATGAGGTGGCCAAAAGTATTACTGAATACTATTTTGTGACCCCCTAAGAGTATTCACTAGTAGGATTTGCTTTTGAGTATCTGTAGGTTCATCACAAAGTTGTGCATACTAGGAAGCAGAGAAAAGAGCTGGTATTTCAATAATTCCTTGTAAATAATACCTTCTGTGAATGGCTAATAGTACAGCACATTTTGTAACTATAGGACCAGCTCAGGAGCCACTGCAGTACTAGGTCTTTTCAAGAAAATTAACTGGAGCAAAAGGAACAGTACAAAAATGAGTTGTTACGTAAATTAACATGGTAGTAGTGAGCCTGGATGAAGGTGGCAGGTGAAACAGAAGCATCTACTCCCTCAACCCTAAGTTCCATAAGGTGCTAGAGTAGAAGAAAAATAAGCAATGTGCTCTAGCACTGAAAATGAGAGGGCTAGCAATGGAACTGAAATTGTGAAGAATGCCAAAAAGATAGAGCGCAGATGGGATTAAGGCTGTAGGCAAATAAAAAGAGAAAATCACAACCCTAAACATAGAGGAATGGGCTGGAGCCCAGAATCAATAGACACAAAAAGTAGGAGAGTGCCCATGGATACTTGGCAGGGTGGTTCATTAGGGAGCTGACTGAGAATAGCTAGACCAGTCCCATCCCCCAACCATGGGCCAAGTTGGGTATTGATGGGGTGTTTACACCCAGCCTATACCCTAACAGTGGGTGAAGCCATTGGAACTGGAGACGCAGGCAGTGCCTCATAGGTACTTGCTTACCCTCAAGAGGAATAAAAGCCTATATCCAGAATTCAACTACTGATATATCCTTGCCTGGAAGCACAACCTACGTATCCCATCACTGGCTCTGATAAACAGAACAACATCCACAGAAAGAGTCTCTAATCAGCAACTTAATGAGCAACTAAGCAAATTACAACTATGAATCACCAAAATACTTCAAGAAAGGCCTAAAGAAAAACTTGAAAAAAAATCCACAGAAGAAAGAAGATAACTGATTCCATATCCCAAGGGCAGAGAAGATACCATAGGCATTAAATAAAGACTAAACACCAGAGGGGTACAGCTTAAGAGCAAAGCTGTGAGCAGGAGGACCATAAAGCAAGACTCATTACTCAACCTAGAAGTACAGATGGAGAAAATATCAAGGCAAGCTAAAAGATACAGGTTCAAATATTCCAACATATAACTAGACAGGAGATAAACGTATGTAGAAAGAGAGTAGAGTAGATTTAGGCATGGGGGGTGGTCTGAAAAGTCTTAGGATAAAAGGGTTCATCCCTACATAGCACAGAACCAGATGAATTTTTAAAAGGCAAAATTTCAAAATAATCATGATTAACAAGTCCTAAAAGCTGCTAGCTGTCAAAAAACAGGTTATGTGCAAGTTAATACTACTGTTATCTGGCTTCTCTGACAATAATGTATGAGAAAGGAACTTACTTTCAACCAAGAATCCTAGACTTCCAGTTTCCAGTCCTGCATGTAAGCAGCTTATACACTGCTGCTAAGTTGCTTCAGTCGTGTCCGATTCTGTGCGAGCCATTTCCCTCTCCAATGCATGAAAGTGAAAAGTGAAAGTGAAGTCGCTCAGTCGTGTCTGACTCTTCGCAACCCCATGGACTGCAACCCACCAGGCTCCTCTGTCCATGGGATTTTCCAGGCAAGAGCACTGGAGTGGGGTGCCATTGCCTGCTATTGCTGCTCATCATAAAAGGAGGTAAAAACCTAACTGAAAATAACTCCTCCTAGATCTATAAGGGAAGTAAGGTCACAGGGCAAAGCACTGTCTCCAGAATTAGACTGGCAGGCACATACAGAAAATCACAACATATTGTAGCAGTACACTCTTTAGAAACGAATGCCAGAGTAAGGGAACTGGAACCATAATAGACAAATCACTGGAGGTTCAGTGTGGACAACTCTAAGTTAAAATGCCAGGCGAGCCCAATCATGCAGCGGGTAGGATGGGGACACTTGTGTTTTACCTCTTCAGTGTCTACCAGTTTCTCACAGGGAATGTATGAGAATAATTCCAGTGTGTTTCCGGGAAGAGGAAAGGAACTATTCTGAAATACATGAGAGCATTTTGCTTTACTTAGTAAAGTCTACCCTCGGAGAAGGAAATGGCACCCCACTCCAGTATTCTTGCCTGGAGAATCCCATGGATGGAGGAGCCTGGTAGGCTGCAGTCCATGGGGTTGCAAAGAGTCGGACACGACTGAGCAACTTCACTCCACTTCACCCTCAGAGAAACTATTTAAACAAAGCCAAACTGACCTGGGAGGACAGAAGTATCCAACTCCCACTCTAGCCATCCTGTCCCACCTAAGTGTGGTGGACTGGGGGACTGAGAAACATCTAATTCACAGTCCAGAGGCATCAGACTGTTTGCGACCCCATGTACTGCAGCACGCCAGGCTTCCCTGTCCACTACCAGCTCCTGGAGCTTGGCTCAAACTCATGTCCATCGAGTCAGGGATGCCATCCAACCATCTCATCCTTTGTCGTCCCCTTCTCCTGCCTTCAGTCTCTCCCAGCATCAGGGTCTTTTCCAATGAGTCAGTTCTTCACATCAGGTGGCCAAAGTATTGGAGCTTCAGCTTCAGCATCAGTACTTCCAATGAATATTCAGGACTGATTTCCTTTAGGATTGACTGGTTTGATCTCCTTGCTGTCCAAGGGACTCTCAAGAGTCTTCAACACTAGGGGATCTTCCCAACCCAGGGATTGGACCCAGGTCTCCTGCACTGTAGGCAGATTCTTTACCATCTGAGTTACCAGGGAAGCCCATTCAGAGGCATAGGCTCACTGAAAGGCTGAGCTCTAATCACAGGCATATACACGTCTCCCCCCCACACATCAACACATCACCACAGGCCTATTTACATTAATTCCTTTTACTTGGTTCGTCATGCTCATTTGTCAGGAAAAAATTACAGGCATCCTGAAACTTAAGACACACAGTTGGAAGGGACAGCAAATATCAAAATTATGTAACATGGCACATGTGTCATATGGCAGATGTGGAGGGATGTTGGAATTATCAGGCTGAGATAAAGCTATGAAATGTTAAGGACTCTATTGAGGCAGCATGGAACAACAAGCGGGCAACTTAGCAGAGACAGGAATTCTAAGAATCAAAAGCAATGCTAGAGATAAAAACACTGCAACAAATGAATAATGCCTTTGATGGACTTATGAGTAGGCTGGACATGGCTGAGAAAAGAATCTCTGACCTTGAGGGTATCTCATTAGAAGTCTCTAAAACTGAAAAACAGAGAAAAAGTACTGTAAACAAACAAAACCCCCAGAATATCTAAGAATTGTAGGACAGCTGCAGAAGATGTAACATATGTGTAACAGAAATACTGGAAGGAGAGGAAGGGGACAAAACAAATATTTGAAACAGTGAGAATTTCCCCAAAATTTATGTCAGACACCAAAACCACAAATCTAGTAAGCTTAGAGATAAATGCTAAACAAAACAAACAAACAAAAAAACCCCTACACTTAGGTACACAGTATTGAAACTACAGATCAAAGATTAAAAAATCCTGAAAGAAGCCAGAGGAAATAAAATTCAATTTATCCTCAGAAACCATGAAAGCAAGAGGAGAGATTAATGAAATATTTAAAGTGTTGACAGAAGAAAAAAGAAAAAAGAACGCACCAACCTAGATTTCTATTGACTGAAATGATCCTTCAAAAGGGAAGGGAGAAGGAGTTTCAAAAGGTTGAAACAGAAAGACTCTGAGCTCACCTCCTTTCATGGTTCACACCAAAATTACAACTATTTATAGAACAGCTATCAATGAAAAAGGCCAGAACCTACAAGAAAAGATCTACAACTAAAAAGAAGGAGCTACAAGACAGGAAGAGTAGAGTTGTGGTATACTCAAGACACAGACTCCCGGGCGGCTGACCCAGAAACAAGAGAATAATTACAATTACAGAATTCTCCCTCAGCAAGGATCTGAGCCCCACATGAAATCCCCCAGCCCAGGGGGACAAAAGCCCACAACATTTGGTTTTGAAGGCTAGAGTGGCTTTACTTTCAGGAGAACCATAAGGCAGTGTAAATACAAACTCAGTTCTTAAAGGGCACACCCATAATCTCACACACATCAGAATACAGGGCAGAAGCAGTCATATGAAAGGAGCCTGGTTCAGACCTACCTGTTGATCTTGGAGAGTCTTGAAGAGGAAGGTGGCAACTGGTGCTTACCCTGGGGACACAGATCAAGGGATCAATCCAAGAAGAATACATAAGAACTATAAATATATATGCAACCAAAATAGGATCACCTAAATACATAAAGGAAACATTCCCTGGTGGCTCAGAGGGTAAAGCATCTGCCTGCAATTCAGGAGACCCAGGTGCGATCCCTGGGTCAGGAAGATCTCCTGGAGAAGGAAATGGCAACCCACTCCAGTATTCTATCCTGGAGAATCCCATGGACATGGACGGAGGAGCCTGGTAGGCTACAGTCCTTGGGGTCGCAAAGAGTCGGAGACGACTGAGTGACTTCACTTTACACTTTACCAGACATAAAGGGAGAAACTGATAGTAACAGAATAATAGTAGGGAATTTAACACTCCACTTATATCAACAGACAGGTAATCCAGACAGAAAATCAATAACAGAAACACTGGCCTTAAATGACATATTAGACTAGATGGACTTAATAGATTATATATGCATAGGAAGAGGGAACATTCCATCCCAAAGCAAGAAACTACATGTTAAAGTGCTCATGGAACATTCTCCAGGATAGACTGATTCCATGCTAGGACATAAAACAAGCCTCAGTAAACTTAAAAAAATTGAAATCACATTAAGCATCTTTTCCAACCACAATGCTATGAGACTAGAAAACTATGAGAACAAAACACAAACATTTGGAAGCTAAACAATATGTAACTAACCAACCAATGGATCACTAAGGAAATCAAACAAAAAATTTAAAAAAAATACTTGAAGACAAATGAAAAAGAAACACGATGATCCAAAACTTAAGGGACACAACAAATACAGTTCTAAGAGGAAAGTTTATAGCAATATAAGCTCATCTTAAATAAAAAACCTAACCTTACACTTACAGGAACTAAAAAAAGAACAAGACCCAAAATTACTGGCAGGAAATCATAAAGGTCAGGGCAGATATTAAAGAAATGAGATTTTAAAAATAAAGATTAATGAAAGTAGAGCTGGTTTCTTTGCAAAGATAAAACTGATAAACCTTTAGCCAACCCCTCAAGAAAAAAAAGAAACAGGGGCAAAACCAAAAAAATAAGATATAAAAAAGGAGATGTTACAACCAACACCATATAATACAAAAGATAAGAAATTACTATGAACAATTAAAAGCCAATAAAATGGACAACCTAGAAATGTACTATTTCCCAAGACTGAAGCAAGAAGAAAATATGAAGAGACCAATTACTAGTAATGAATTTGAATCAGTAATTAAACAACAACAACAAAAAAACCCAACAAATAGAAGTTGAGGACCAGGGGCTTCCCTGGTGGTCTAGCGGCTGAGACTGCGCTCACAGTGCGGGGAACCCTGGTTTGATTTCTGGTCAGGGAACTATATTCCACATGCCACAACTCAAGATCCCTCGTGTCACAACTAAGACTTGGTGCAGCCAAATAACTAATATTTTTAAAAAGTCAAGGACCAGATTTGCTTCACAGGTAAATAATACCAAATATCCACAGGTGAATAATGCCCAACATTTAGAGGAGTTAACACCTATCCTTCTCAAACTATGCTCAAAAAACTGCTGAGGAAGAACACTTATGAACTCATTCTGAGTCCAGCATCCCTCTAATACCAAAGCCAGACAAAAATACCACACACATACACAAAAAGGAAAATTATAGGCCAATATCACTTACGTACATAGATGCAAAAATCTGCAACAAAATAGCAAACTGAATCCAACAATACTTTAAAAGGATCTGACCCCATGATCAAGGGAGATTTATCCCAGAGATGCAGGGACAGTTCAGAATCTGCAGATCAATCAATATGATACATCACAAGAACAATCATCTCAACAGATGCATAAGTAGATATGATCATCTCTAACAGATGCATAGATATGATCATCTCAACAGATGTATATAAAAAGCTTTTGACAAAATTCAACATGCATGATCACTAAGTTGTGTCCAACACTTTGTGACCCCATGGATGGTAGTGCACCAGGTTCGTCTGTCCATGGAATTTTCCAAGCAAGAATACTGGAGCAGGTTGCCATTTCCCAGTCCAGGAGATCTTCCCAATCCAGGGATTGAACCCATCCATGTCTCCTGCATTAGCAGGCAAATTCTTTACCACTGCGTCAGCAGGGAAGCCCATAGACTCCTCCATCCAACGGCAACAGAATACACATTCGTCTCAAGCTCACACTGAGCATTCACCAAGATAGACCACATTCTGGGCTATGATGTATAAATAAATTTTAACCAATAGAAATCATGTAGTAGTGCTAGAGAAGACTCTTGAGAGTCCCTTGGATAGCAAGGAGATCAAACCAGTCAATCCTAAAGGAAATAAACCCTGAATATTCATTGGAAAGACTAAAACTAAAGCTCCAATACTCTGGCCACCTGATACGAAAGCTGACTCACTGGAAAAGACCCTGATGCTGGGAAAGACTGAAGGCAAAAAGAGAAGGAGGCGGCAGATGGTTAGATAGCAACACTGACTCAACAGACATGAATTTGAGCAAACTCCAGGAGACACTGGAGGGCAGAGGAGCCAGGTGTGCTGCAACCATAGGGTTGCAAAGAGTGGGACCACGACTGGGCGACTGAACAACGCCTCTTCTAAGACCATGATGTAATTAAACTAGAAATAAGTAACAGAAAGGCAACTGGAAAAACCCATATGTGGAAATTAACATAGTTGAAGTAACATAAAGGCCAAAGAGGAAGTATCAAGAGGAATTTTTAAAATATTTTGAATTAACTTATCAAAATTTGTGGGAGGCAACAAAGCAGTGTTAGAGGGCAATTTATAGCACTGAGTGAACATATTAGAAAGGAAAAAGATCTAAACATAATCATTTACGTTTCTATTTTAGAAAACTAGAAAAAGAGCAAATTAAATCTGAAGCAAGCATCAGCCTTTGACTGCATGGATCACAATAAGCTTGGAAAATTCTGAAAGAGATGGGAATACCAGACCACCTGACCTGCCTCTTGAGAAACCTGTATGCAGGTCAGGAAGCAATAGTTAGAACTGGACATAGAACAACAGACTGGTTCCAAACAGGAAAACGAGTACAGCAAGGCTGTATATTGTCACCCTGCTTATTTAACTTATATGCAGAGTACATCATGAGAAACGCTGGGTTGGAGGAAGCACAAGCTGGAATCAAGATTGCCGAGAGAAATATCCATCACCTCAGATATGCAGATGACACGACCCTTAAGGCAGAAAGTGAAGAGGAACTAAAGAGCCTCTTGAAAGTCAAAGAGGAGAGTGAAAAAGTTGGCTTACAAGTTCAACATTCAGAAAACTAAGATCATGGCATCTTGTCTCATCACTTCATGGCAAATAGATGGGGAAACAGTGGAAATAGTGGCTGACTTCATATTTCTGGGCTCCAGAATCACTACGGATGGAGATTGCAGCCATGAAATTAAAAGACGCTTACTCCTTGGAAGGAAAGTGATGACCAACCTAGACAGCATATTGAAAAGCAGACACATTACTTTGCCAACAAAGGTCCATCTAGTCAAGGCTATGTTTTTTCCAGTGGTCATGTATGGATGTGAGAGTTGGACTATAAAGAAAGCTGAGCACCAAACAATTGATGCTTTTGAACTGTGGTGTTGGAGAAGACTCTTGAGAGTCCCTTGGACTGCAAGGAGATCCAACCAGTCCATCCTAAAGGAGATCAGTCCTGGGTGTTCTTTGGAAGGACTGATACTGAAGCTGAAACTCTAATACTTTTGCCACCTGATGTGAAGAGATGACTCATTTGAAAAGACCCTGATGTGGGAAAGGTTGAGGGCAAGAGGAGAAGGGGACGACAAAGGATGAGATGGCTAGATGGCATCACTGACTCGATGGACGTGAGTCTGAGTGAACTCCGGGAGTTGGTGATGGACAGGGAGACCTGGTGTGCTGCAGTTCATGGGGTCGCAAAGAGTCAGACACGACTGAGTGACTGAACTGAACTGAAGCATCAGAAAAGAAATTATAAAAGCTAGAGCAGAATTAATTAAATTAAAAGTGGGACATTAATAGAAAAGATTTAAAAAAAACTTTTTTTTAACTTTCTTTAAAAATGTCAATAAAATTGACAAGTTTCTAGCCAGGCTATGAAAGAAAGAGACTAATTATTAATTACTAATAACAGAGAAGAAAGAAGGAATATCAGTACAGATTTCAAGGACATTAAAAGGACAATAAGCAAAACTGAAAAATTCTGCCCATATACTTAATGGTAACACCTAGATGAAACAGACTAATTTCCAAAAGACACAATTTGCCAAAACTCACAAAAGAAGAAACAGATCATCTGAATAGGATTATATAAAAGAAATTGAATCAATAATAATTAACCCTCAAAAAAAGAAAGCAGCACACCCAGAAGGGTTCACTGGCGAATTCCAACAAACATTTAAGGAAGAAATTTTACTAATTCTCTACAATCTCTTTCAGAGGATACAAGAAGAAGGAATATTTTCTAACTCATTCTATGAGGACAGCATAACCTACTACTAGGCCAGACAAAGCACTACAAGAAAACTATAGACCAGTATCTCTCTTAAGTACAGATGCAAAAATCCTCAATAAAATGTTAGGAAATCAAATTTAATGATGTATAAAAAGAATGATATAACACAACAGACTGGGATTTATCCAAGGCAATACTGGTTCAACATTACATTTGAAAATCAATGTAATCCGCATCCATAAGCTAAAATAGAAAAATCACATGATCACATTGATAAAGAAAAAGCATTAAAAAAAAATCAAACATTCATGATTAAAAACTCTCAGTAAACTAGGAAGAGAGGGGGATTTCCTCACCATGATAGAAAAAAAAAATCTACAAAAAACGTACACTAACATCATACTAAATGGTGAGAAACATGAAGCTTCCTCATTAAGATGGAAGAGGAACAGCTTTCCTAGGTGGAAGAAGGCAAAAAGATACCAGAGAATCTAGAAATGAACCCTTATATGCACAGTCAATTCATTTTGACAAAAGCACCCAAAGCAATTCACTGGGGAAAGGACAGTCTCTCCAGCAAATGATGCTGAGAAAATTAGATAGCCAAATGCAAAAAGATAAATTTAGACCCTTCACACCACACATAAAGATTAGCTCAATATATATCACAGGTCTGAATGTAAGAACTAAATACTCATTGGAAGGACTGATGCTGAAGCTGAAGCTCCAATACTTTGGCCACCTGATGCAACCAGCCGACTCGCTGGTAAAGACCCTGATGCTGGGAAGATTGAAGGCATAAGAAGGCGGCAACAAGAGGATGAGATGGTTGGATGGCATCAGTGATTCAGTGGACATGAACGTGGACAAACTCCAGGAGATAGGGAAAGACAGGGAGGCCTAGAATGCTGCAGTCCGTGGGGTTGCAGAGTTGGACATGCCTTGGCAACTGAACAACAACAAAAGATAAAGTCAAAAACAAAAACACCAAGAGAAAATCTTGATCTTGATTTAGGCAGTTTTTAGATGATATCAAAAACATGATCCATAAAATTTTAAAATTAATAAATTGGACCTAAAATGTAAAACTTGTGTGTTTCAAAAGACCATTAAGAAAACAGACTGGGAGAAAATAATTGCAAATCTTATATAAGACTCATATCCTATAAATATGTATAAAGAACTCTTACAAGTCAGTAATAGAAGGGCAAATCCCATCTTAAAAATAGATTAAAGACTTAAACACAATTATCTACAAGCACGTGAAAAGATGCCCAACATCTTCAGTCCTTGGGGAAATGCAAATGAAAACCAAAATGTAGTATCACTTCACACCCAAAGAGTAATTATACGATAGAGAATGTTGCTGAGAATGTGTAAAGTAGATATGTTATTTTCCCTGGGGGAGGTGATGGAAACACATTAAAATTGGATTGTGGTGATGGTTACACAGCTCTGTAAAGAATACCTTAGTAGAGCTATTAAAAGAAAATTCCACCACTAAACTAACTTCCTGTTTACACACTGGAACAAGTTAGACAACACCATGAGGAAAGAATCAGGAATAAAATGTGGGACATTCTGTAAGAAACAATTTACAATGTTAAGGACAAACAAGCAGGGGATTATTGCAGAGTTAAAGACTAAAGGTACACAGCAACCTAGAATAATGCATAAATCTTGATCAGATTCTGCACTGGAAGAACAAAAGACATTTTTGGAGTTGTTGGGGAAGTCTGAATTTTGACTGAATATTAGATGATATTATGAAATTATTGGTCAATTTTCATGCAGGATAATGGTATTGTTCAGTGGCAGTATGTCTTCTTTCATAGTATACAGATGCTGAACTATTTAGGGATGATATTTAGGGATGAAGTACCATGTCTGCAACATACTTTAAAATGGTTCAGCAAAAATAAATGTGCATTTGTAAAGATAAAGCAAGTAGGGAAGTGAACCTGGTTGAAAGGCATTAAAAAAGTTCATTTTACCTCTTCAAACTTTTCTGTAGGTTTAAAATTTTTTTAAAAGAAAAAGTGGGGAAACCTCATTCAAGCATACTTGGAATGACATTAAGAAATATATATATGTGTGTATATGCCTGTATACATGTGTATATATATATAGCATCTAAATATATGACTTACATAGGAATATATATATTTATGCATACAATGTTCAAGATCTCTTTGGTGATTATAAAATTTTATTAAGACATTTAGAGGACTTAGAATAAGACATATAACATGTTCATGGATTAGAAGGCCCAATATAATGACATGAATTCTCTCCAAATGGCCCACAGAATCATGATCAAATCAGGCCCACCCTGTTTTTTTTTTTTAGTTTTGGGGAGGAAATTGACAAGCTGTTTCTAAAATGGACATGGAAGAACAACAAACCAAGAAGAGCCACAAGCTCTTGAAGAACAGCAGCAAGGTGAAAGGACTTGCTATACCATATATTAAAACTTTTTTCAAAAGATAGAGTATTTAAGAGAGTATATACAACACAGGAGAAATCAATAAAACAAAATTAAAAGTCCAGACATAAATCTTTGCATATATCAACCCTTAATATATAACTGAAAAGGCACTTTAAAGCAGTAGGAAAAAGGAAAATTTTTTCAACAAATGGTACTAGGAAAACAGATCAGCCACATAAAGATACAAACAAAAAAAAAAAATTACCACGTCAAAGACAGTTCCAAGGAGGATGAAACCTCAATGAGAGAGACAAAACTATAAACCATGTAAGTAAATATCAGGCATATTCATAACCTGGAGAGTGAAAAAGGTTTTAAGTGAAACATAAAACATGCTACCCGTAAGCAAAAATTAATATATATGAATATATGAAAATGTTAATCAAAATAGTATAAAAAGACAAACTACAATTTGAGAAAAGATTCTGCAATACCACTCATAAGGAGTAGTATCCAGAATATATAAAGAACCCCCTGTAAACGCTTAAGAAAAATGGACAAAAAACTTGAACACATATTTCACTCACCAAAGATGAGATCCAAATAGTCAATAAACTTAGGGGCATTTTCCCATGCTATCATTCAGAAAGTAAATTAGTAAAGTCTTTTCTGAAGAACAATGTGGTAATATATATGAACAGATGAAAGGTGTTTAGCCTCATCTGATGTAAGGAAAATGCTAATTAAAATCACAAGATAACATTATACACTCAACAGATTAGTAAAAATTAAAGTGTCGCTACATTCTTGATGAAATGAAAATCAGTAAGAACATCTCTGGGAAATAGTTGGGCATGATCTAGCTAAGTTGACTGTAATAAACCCTGTATCCCTGGGGCTCTGCTCTTAGGTATATTTCCTTTTAAAAACACATGCAGAAGTTGCTTTTTAGTCATTAAGTCATATCTGACTTTGTGCAACCCCATGGACTATATCCCACCAAGCTCCTCTGTCCATGGGATTTCCCAGGCAAGAATACTGTAGCGGGTTGCCATTTCCTTCTCCACGGGATCTTCCCGACCCAGAGATCCAACTCCGGTCTCCCGCCTGGCAGGCTGATTCTTTACTACTGAGCCAGCTGGGAAACCTTTCAAAATGCATACTCCAAATTTGAAAAAAAAAACAAAACTCCAAAACACACATGCAAAATATCCAGAGCACCACCATTTGTAATATCCCCAAATTATAAACAACCCAGATGCAGATGTTCAGAGTAAAACAGCAAAATAAATTATTATATTCAAACAATGGAATAAGCGAACTACAGCTTATATAGCAGATTACAGGGATGAATCTTATAATGTTTAAAAAAGGGAACAAGTCTTGAAAGTATACAGTATAATTTGATTCACAAAAATTTCAAAAATAGGAACTAAAAAGTGTGTTTAAGAATGTATATGTGGGTGGTAAAACTATAAAGAAATGCAAAGAAATGAAGAGCCAGGATGGTGCTAAAGAGGACAACAGGAGTTGTGATGGAAGGATCCTCTGAGGGAACTTCTGAGGTGCCAGAAATATTCTTTCTTGACCTGGGTAGTTAATAGGTGTTTATGACCATCTCCTTAAAAAAAAATCTATGTGTATATATCTGTGTATACATACACATAAAGATGTTTTTATAGACTTTCTGCATACGCTACAATAATAACAAGATACACAAATGGTCAGTAAATGCAAAAAGACATTTGACCTCACTAGTAATTAGTAAAATGAAAACTAAAACAGCATTGATTACCTATCACGATTTGCCTAAAATGTAAGATTGACAATATCCATTTTTGCTGAAGCTGCAAAGAAATAAGAGTTCTCTTTATGCTGTCAGAAGGAAAGTAAATTCGTAAAGCCTTTTTGAAGCAATGTGACAATATATATGAAAATGTAAAACCCATACATCTCACAAAGTACCAATTTCAATTTTAAATATCCATCCTAAGGAAATACTAGCACATGTACAAAACATGTATAGAAAGGTGTTCACTGTTCACTACAGCTTTGCTTGCAATAGTTAAACAAATGAGTAAGTGTCAATAAGGGAATATTTATGAAAAGTATCATAACCCATATACTGGAATACTATGCAGCTATTAAAAATTAAGATAAATCTTTATGAACTGACATGCAAAGATCTCAAAAGTGAACAAGTGAACAAAAGCAAGTCACAGAACATATACACAGCATAATTCTATTTTAAAAATATAATGTATATGAATTTATATATATATATATGTATGAAAACAGACTAAAATTTTATACTCTAAGTTGTGAGCAGTGATTACCTTTGGGGCAGGGAGGGGAAGGGAGAAGTAGGGTAAAGAGGGTACTTTTACATTTTACGCTATATTTCTGAATTTTTGTTTAAGAACACATCCACAGACTACTTGTTCATTTTTAACAGGTGGTAATAGCAAAACAACTGTGTTGCTATTTATTCCATTCCAATGAGAACAACTGAATACATTTGGAAATAACTTGCTTTCAAAGCTAATTCTTTTGTTCTTGGAAGGCCTCAAGAGAGCCTATCGTGTGTAACAGGGCTGTCAGCCATCAACTGATGAACCATGTATAGGATACTAAGTGACTTGGTTCATCTCCAGGCTCACCCTTTGAAAATATTTGCATACATTCTCCTATCCCAGCTCATTGGCAACAATAATAATGTTTTCCCAAAGCACTTTGCTAAAGTAAATAAATTCTGATGCTACACATCAAATCACAAAGAGCAAAGTGTAGATGTGGCTGTCAAGATGTATGTTTAGATCTAAATTAGCAATCACACCCTTGGTGAGTGACTTTTGGAATAAGCAGTTTGTATTTAGATTCATAAGGAAGAAGCTAGAGCCCACTAAATCTTCTTCTCCACTGACTCCACCATAGCTCTTTCCAAGTCAAATGATTTCCTATAAAAGTGGGAAAGAGGGAAGCCTGATCACTAGTCATTGGCAACTGGTAGTGAATCAAAATCAAAAGCACTATCAGTACATTTATGAAGGAAAATCCAACTCCATGCATACATTTTGGTGTGCATTTTATTTTTGATTGGAATCATATCCATACGAATGAAAACTGCCAAAGTATTCTTTAACTCTTTTGAAAGCTAGGCCCTTGCCTTGCTGTGTCAGAGGAAGGCAAAAACTAAGCCAGTCATGCTGGAGACATCCCTGCTATATGCACACTGACAGGAGAGGCGCTGCCTAGGAAATGCCTTTTGGTTGATGAACAGAGGAGAATCTACACACACATGAAATACACATGGAAACACATGAGCACGCGCGATTCGTCGGCCTGGTCCTCCGGCATCCGCTGGCATGCATCTGCTCCAAAGGGCCTCTTATTCAGTGGTGTCAGCACTTGGTCTCGTTACGCCTCTTATCAGCAAATACCTTTCTACTCCAGAATGGAAAACAAGCGCTGAATTAATTACATCCAATATTGATGCATTATTTCCGTAAGTCACCAATAAAAGAATGAATTTAATTTTAACACATTTATTTTCAGGTGATTCTTAATAAAACACTTTCAAAACATTCTGTACATTTCAAGCCACTCAGAACTGCATTAGATTCTATAAATGAGATTTGTTGGGATGAGGTGCCAAGACGTCTCTGTACAAAGATGTACAATATGTACAGTCGCTGTAAGTGCAAGCTGTGCAAAGCAGTCTAAAACACTAATTCATGCCAAGGCTTAGAAAACATTTCAACACGTAAAACTAAAGCTTCAAACGGCATTGTAATTTTTTTTTTCCTGGGCAAATGATTAGTTTATAAACAAATATATGTATATGTCATATAGAAAGAATAATTTGATTCTTCAGCTCAGTCAGCACCATGCAGCTGACTGGATACATTACAAGGCTGCTCTCCTAGGCTTCTTTCTAGGGCGCACTTTGCCACACTGAACGGTTGTCTTATCACTGAGCTGCCGCCGCCACCTTTGGCTGAACCACAGCAACACTAGGAGGTTTAAATTTGGGGAGATAAAGGCCAAACTTGTTCTCAATGCCAGCAAAAGTGGCGGTGGCGAGTCTGTATCCACCGATGTGATCAGGATTGGCAGGAGGGAGGTCTGCGATGCGTGACTTAGGTGTGGGTTCTGAGCCAGAGGGTTTGCTGTGGATAGGAAAAGTCAATGGTCAGTGTGTTCAACATTGATGAACAGCAGACACACGGCACTATGGAGCAACTATACTCCAAAAAAACAAACAAAAAAAAAATGAAGAAGATGACACACCACTGAACACTTTCAGTCTGACCCATGTGTCACCAAGAAGAGTGTCCAATGTTTTCTTTGTCAATTATGCTGCACTAGTCATGACTTATAGCTGCAATGATTCACGTATCTGGTTTAGAAGAGAAATGGCCTCCATTTCATACACACAAATAGATCCACAGAAAGAGAGACCAGAGGAAAAACACTCATATATTACCACTCTGGGCAGTAGGACTACAAATGATTTTTCTATTTTCCCAATTTTTTACACTAAGCATAAATTAACTGCAGAAAATTTACATTTTCTTTCCTTGTGACATAATTTTAAAAGCTAACTTTTAAAGTAATAAGCTCATGAAGGTTATTACTAAAATTATTTAAAGAGAAGTAAATATAATTCTGACTTTTTCCAGAATGCAAAAGTATTGAAAAGCCTGAAACTTTGAGACTGTCCTTTCTTTCTTTTTATAAGTCCCTCAACTTCTTTGTTCAACAGCTAACTCCCTACCTGGCTTCTGAGCAGGAAAAGAATTCATAGGTTTATGGAGTAAAGACTCAGATACAGAATTTGATCTTCTGCTGAAAAGCTGGTAATTGCTTGCTTTGGGCACAACCTTCCCCTCCCAGCAAATTCAAGTGATTCCTCTTGTCCACGGTGAAAGCTTCAAGCACTAACTGTCAAAAGGCCCAATTTGTGGCCTAAATCTCACCAGTGATTATGACCATGGGCATAACCTTTCTTTGAACCTTTTTTTTTTTTTTTTGCAGAGAATTAGTTCTAAGAACTTCTAAACCTTTCTAATAATAAATCATGGTGAATAATGAAATCATAAGGGTGTGAAAGGGCTTGACTGAGTTTTCAAAAGTTTACAAAAGTGTAACTAACACAAATTTATATTACTTCTGGTAAAAAGGCCAAATAAGGACCTAAATCCATGAAGCTCAGTATCTGCTTACATTAAAAAGACAACTATTCATATTACATTTTAATTGGCTTCCTCTCTAAACTTTCCCCAAGCAGTTGCTTAATGCTGTGTATGGGGTCACCCTGTCCAAGTCTTACTCCTCTAACAGTGAAGAGTCTTAGGCCCATGGTTTGTTTTAAACGTATTGCTCCTGCAGGGTCCTCTGTCCTGTCAGTTGCTATCCCAAAAATGCCTTTATAGGCTGAACAAACACCTGTCTGGGGTTTTGGTGCTTTCTTTATAAGGGAGTTTGAAAAGTTGCACTTACAGGCCTCCAAAATCAATGTAAAACCACCGCTGGAGAAGTTCATAGGTGACCAGAGTAACACCAAACTGGGGAGAGGATCGAAACACTCGAGCTAAAGAGGGAGAAAGGGGGAGGGGGACAGTTAACAGCAGGATGGCTACAGCAAAGCCCACAGGTGAGTAATGGGAGCCCGACCCCAATGCCAACCAGCCCTTCCGCACGGCTCCAGCCCCTACCTGCAGTTCCTTTCCAAAATGCTGAAGGCCCTTCTTCCCGGAGTATCTTCCTGAAACAGTCGATGACACCACTGTATGTCGTCTGGCCAGCGCGGGCAGCCACCTGCAGTCTTGTCTTGATGACATCAGCAGGGGTCACCAGAGAAGCAGCAGGCACACCTTCCAGGAGAAAGGCACATTTAATTCATCCCGAATACCTTACAAAGGATAGACAGACTGCTAACAACCAACAGTACAATTAGCAACTTTAACTGCTTTAACTCAATGCTTCTTATATAGCTACCTTGGGCACTAATGGAAAAAGGATATATAATCCCACCAGCTGCTTCAGTGGAGTCAGGGCAAAACTCTCTTATTCGTTCTGAATTAGGAAAATCACTCTATGTTGCATGATCCCAAAGAACAGTGAGAGGAATAAATGGAGCAATATTACTAGGACAATTCCCAGTGTTCCCCTTTGGGTTTCAACTATTTTATTACCTCTTTCCTTTTCTTAAATAAGACAGTATTTTCATGTATAATAAAGAATGAGGATAATGTCAATTTAATGAACTGCTAAATATATCTGATAGCAAACTGTAGTGTGTGGTTTTTTTTTTTTTGGCTGATTCCTGTCACCTTACTGTATGAGGTGACTATCAATACTCATATCCACTCACCCTTTGAGGGGCTAACTTGAGAGTTAACTGTGACTCTTTTCAGACATGCTTACATGACAGAAGTCGTTACAACTGAAGCAGACGAGGCCAGGCAACCAGTTAGGGAACAGGAGGGGAACTGATCATCAAAAGGCCTTGTCAGCCATTCCCGGTGCCCCAGCCCCCTGGGGCCACGCTCAGACTCATCAGCGGCAGGACACTCAAGAAGGATTTCACAACCACACCTTTCACTTATAAAACAAAACAGAGAACAAAGGAGCAAGATGATCTTCCTCAGGGGGAAGAAATTCAATTTGGCCTGAACTTCACTGAATCATCACTAGGCAGATGGAGCTGGCCACTAGGTAGGTAGCTGGGGCGGGCGGCGGGGAGTGCTCTGTTAGAGACGATGCAAATATCCTCCCGCCAAGCCCTACACCTCATTCACATGAAACTAGGTAAATTGCCGCCTTTGGAATGTTCTGAATCCTGAATGTTCTTAGTGCCTGCCAGCAAAGCTTTACAGATAAAAATTAGAAAAATTCATTTCTAATTCTGAAAACTGACATCAAATGTCTGTGGGCAAGAAGCTGGTGCTGACAGCTCCATGAAGATGTTTACTTGGTTCCATCAGCCACTGGCAAAATGCCTGTCCATGATTAAAGTGTTCTTTGCTGCTGTCTGGATAGCAGAGAGCAAAGATGAGGAAAGATGTGCAGGCCCTCACTTCAACTAGGGAGGCTTTGGTGTATACCTGAAAGGAGCTGGATGAACACTCAGTGCCAAGACTGAGCAGGTAGCTTTACTGGCTTTTGAATTATAACTGCAAATGACTGCCCCAAATAAGGGCTCAAGGCTTCCTCGGAGAGTTTCTTACTCATCACGAGTCATTCCCTGTCATCATGGATGAGAATAACATGTCCAACCAGCACCCCTGGAACCCAGGGTTCCTGCTACATACCACACCCCCAGGGGTGCCCAGACTGTCCTGCTTTGCTGAGCCCGCAGACCAGAGGAGAAGGCGTGCCGTGCAGGAGCCTGGGTGGTCAGAGCCACCTGAGCAGCGCTGGGCTTGCGTTCATTCACCTCGCCCGTCCCTCTCCCTAAGCAGCGGTGATGGCAAGTAAACACATGACCTTTCCTCCTTCTGCCACGTCTGAGGATTGCTGCAGGGAAGGACAACCTGGTCCTGCCCTTCTATCTGGAATCAGCTCCCTCTCAACACAAGACAAAGGCTGGAGCATGGGATTGAGAGGAAGCTTCTCAGCACCTTCCTACATTTGAAACCCCTGCCTTCAAGGGGCTCTGGGCACAGGAGAGAGGGCAGAATTTATGTAAACAACCATTAATAAAAGACAGGGCATGTTAAGAGCCAAGAAGAGACGCCCCCATGGGGTGGTGCTGCTGAGGAAGTATGGCTCTGTTTGGTCTGATGAGGATGATGGCAGAAGGAAAATGGACAGTTTCAAACTCAGGTTGGAGCCAAATCATGTTGATTGCACTACACAGAATAAGAAAGTGAGGGGATGCTAGACCTGTGCATCAGGATGAGGTGCAACAAAGCAACTGATGTGGTGAAAAACTTTTCTACGTTAATGCTCAGCTTGACTGCACCCAAGGTTTCAGGGGCAGAGCAGGCTAAGAAACACAGTACTGACGAAAGCCCAATTGAGATGGGCACAGTTAATTTGGCTGCGAGTTCCTAAGCTGCATTAAGCTGTTTACCCACATTATGCAAATGTAATTAACGCTCATCAGAATTATAGCATACCCCACAAAGGAGAAAAAGCGATCGTATTTAAACTAAGTCAGATACAAACAATAACCTTTCCAGAAGTAAAGAAGAGGAGCACAGAGATTCTGTACTTAGAGAATGGGGGTGGGGAGGGTAGGGACTCTTTTGGCTTAAAAAAAAAAAAAATAGTTACCTGCCATGGCTCCAGCTGCAAGGAGATTTATACCTCCCACGTGTCCGTTTTCATCAGCCAGAAGTAGTTTGCAGTGAGCATAAACAGGAAAATAAATTGCAGAGAAGGGAATGTCTCGGAGGAAACACGCTTTGGCACCCTGTCACAGAATGAGGAAAGAGTGCAAAACAGTTGTATAAACAAGGTGTGAATGACCACGAGGGATCCAGGGTGACAAGCCTGAGCTGTCCCTCAGACAGCATTGGGACTGACGTGGAAGAGAAACAGGATAGCAAGTCAGGCGCAGGGAAATCGAGACGCGGCTCCAAGTTTGAGAAAGTCTGGTGGATCTGGGAGCCCTAGAGTTAGTTAACGGTGGTATTCTGACAACTACCAATTTCCTGGCATTTCCAGTATGGATTCAGATTTTAAGGTTAATAAAAACTCAATGTTCAGACCTCTAGGCTGCTTGTTCTGGTTCGCCTTGGTGAGTGCCAGGGGATGGGGTGTGGCTGGGAACAGACTTAGAAACCCAGTATTGATAGCTTGATTTCAAAGCAACCAACAAAGGCAGCTCCTCAAACTAACAAATTACCAACTCAATCCACCTCAGCTTAGAGCCCCTGAAGTACCAGGTAAGAAGCTATGGGTAGGAGCCTTGGAAAAGGAAGGGAAGCTTCCTCGGTGGCTCAGGTGGTAAAGAATCTGCCCCCAATGCAGGAAACTTGGGTTTGATCCCTGGGCTGGGAAGATGCCCTGGAGAAGGGAATGGCTACCCACTCCAGTATTCTTGCCTGAAGAATCCCACGGACAGAGGAGCCTGGTGGGCTACAGTTCATGGGGTCCCAAGGAGTCACACACAAGTGAACAACTAACAACACATTCTAGGGAAGGGGAAAAAGAAACCACCAAACTTCCCTCCTTACTTCCTATGTCCTAAATGGCAGAGGACAGGGAAACCCAGACAGAATGTTTTAACAGGAAGTTTCCTTGAGAGTAGAAACAGTCAGACAGCTTGTCTTGGTGACTGATACTGCCCCTTCCTCAGCCCACACTAGCCTACTGCTCAGGCTTTAGCCGGCCAGGGAAACACTCCACCTTTGGTACTTGTTTTCCGGATGGCTCTGTTTTTAAAAGGCAAACTCAAACATTAAAGAAAAAAAAAAATTTCCTGGGACTCTCTGAGAGATGCTACAGAGAGAAATAATTTTAATAAAGTCAGTTTTCAAAGGGAATTCTAAAAAGGATGGCAGTTGGGGGTAGAAAGTAGAGTATGTACAAAACTCTCAGGATAGGCATCATTGGTTTACAGGCATCATTGGTCCTAAGAGACCAGTTTGTAGTTTGTAGCTGTGTGATTCTAATCGAGAGGATTTCTAATTTCCAATTTGCAGCTACAGAAGCCAATTTACACATTTCTACAGTGATGGGTCTATAAATAAATCAGACGCTGTGGAAACACAGTTGTCTATAAAAGCTAAATTTTCGTATCCCTCCCCTTACACCAGGCGAAAGAAGAGAAAGAAATACTCTTCCTTGTTTAAGAAAAATAATAGCTTCTGCTCCATTACATCTGATCTGTAATGATGGGAGTAAGCATACCTGCAGGGAAGGAATCTGTTGACTGGCATTTTGCTAAAGTACAGTACACTCTGGTTTGCTTTTGTTTTGCTTTTTTAAAATGCAATTCATTATTGACAAATCCCACCACTTAACTTCTTAAAGACCTGAATCCTACCAAACTCCACTACTGTTTCACTGTGGTCAAATTATTAAGACAAAGACAAGCTCCTACTGTGAAGATAACAATAGAGATAGATCAGACTCAAAATAAACATATGACTATTTTGAAGTCAGTCCTAAAACAGCCCCAAAAGAACACCAAAGAAACTTTCCCCATATCCACCAGTAAATAAAAGGCTGTGAGCCTGAAGCCAGCGGGTCTGTGGTGCTGGCCTCCCTGCTGGCAGCTTCATAAAAGCCTGAAGATGCCAACAGGACGGCGTGGTTGTGCATCCCACTGCCTCTAATAGAAGTGTCCTGATTTTTCCTTTTTGTTTTGATTTTCTACTATAGGAACTACCCTGCTGGACAAGACTGCTTTTCCATTTATGGGGAAGAAGTCTAGTTTTGACATTTTTTTCACATTTCTATGGAGTACACTACACCCTCTCTATTGAGATAACCCAAGGGAATCTACCCACCTTGTATAGACCAAAGAGTCCCAGGTCCCGGAGCACATTCAAGGCACTGACCCTGGGTCCTGTGGTGATCTCTCCAGCTACCTGTAGGCGAATCTTTACTATCTCCAGAGGGTTAGTGAAGATGACCTGAGAGCCGCCAGCCTGCAGGCAAGGAAGGAGAGACAGAGCAGATTTCCATATCAGAGCCCGACTGACTGGAGTAGAGCCAAAAGAAATCTGGGGACCTCCACACTGCACCTCTTTATCCCTCCCCCTTGGCAGGGAGGGGAATGAGAGTCCGATGCTTTGGCTGATGCTGGAAGGGCTCACAGGGATGGCCCCAAACTCTGTCTCAAATCAACTTATGTCTAGTTTTGCTTCTATTTGAAATGTCAGGAGTGTTTCCCAGACCAGTCTTTCCTGGGCCAACCCAGCCATATCCAAAATGGCAAAACTAATAAACTCATTTGGAAAACAAAAGTGAAGCCAGATGTGGCAGCTGGTGCTCCAGTGAAAGGGAAAGAGATGGTAGGAGATTGCCTGGTATCTTCTACCAAGCTGGAGCTAAAATTCAGATCTACACAGCTTCTTTCCTCTTCTTGAAAGCAAGCAGTCTCCTTAGCTCAACTACATGCTGCCACTTTCTTGGACTGTAGAGCAATTAACACAGAGGTGTTTTTGCCCCACGCTAGTCAAAGGTGGCAAGTCTCCTCTGGTTCAAACTCTAAAATGTATTATCCTGAACAAAACTCTGCAACTACATCCACACAAAAGAAGATAATTTGGAAGGACAATTGCAGTATCATTTCAAGACCAAACTAGACACACTGTTCAAGACAGAGATGGGAAATGGAGCATCTAGTTATCACAAGTACAAGAGAGGGCAAACCAAAGCCACACTCCACACTCACCCATGGTGAGCGACCATAGAGATATTTAAATTTAGATAATGAAAGTGTATGTGCACTGGAAATCTGTTGAGGGGAGGAGAGAGAATGTTTAACAAAACTGCTACCAACTCCTTTTCTGGTTTCCCTAAGGGAAAAAAAAAAAAACCATGTGTACGTGTACACATAGGGATACATAAAAATAAATAAAAATTTTAAAACATAAATATATATACATTTCCATTCATGAAGTGAAAAAAATCTCATTTGCACATTGTCATCTTAAGTGTAGCTGTTTACACTATATAATCAGAACCACACTCGTATAATCATAATTACATTACATAATCATAACTTCACTGTAATAGCATGTCACATGTGAAACAGGAGCCTCATTGGGCACTGGAATTCCACAGGTACAGAAGGACTGTAAACACCCATAAAACCCACAGGCCACATTCAATGCCACTTCAATACTTCACCTTCACTCATATTCCTGTTCATTTTTCTAAAACCCACAGCCCTCCACACCCCCTTTCCAAGGGGCAGCAAAAAGTCCCAGACCATTCTCTTAACTGACCAGGGGCTATAAACCAACAAAACACTCCTGTTCTCACCCTGATCTCTCATTCCTATCAACATCCACAACTGCCAACACTGACACAAGATTCCTTTCCTCTTGGTGGGAAGCTGATTGCCCTGGATTCCTCAGGGCCCTAATCCTCTTTTTGTCCACCGAGTACTGGGGTGCAGCAATTTGCTATCTCTCTCTGGATTTCCTACAACTCCCAAATCTATACAACCCAGACCACTGGCACAAAGGTTCCTGAATGACGACTGATCCAATTTTACATGTTGATTTGCCCCTGCTTCTGAGTCTTAATCTGTTGCACTGCAGGCAGGAGAAAGTATTTCAATGTTTCAATCCAAGGAGACAATACTTTGAAAAGGATTGCTGGGTGAAAAATTATGTTAAAATGATAATCCAAGTAATTGCTCCTGTAGCTAGTATTAAGGACCAAACCAATTATAAAAGTTTACTACTTCCTTGAAATCTCTTGTTTAAATAATGGTTGCAAAGACTATCTCTGGGAAAATGCGCTTTATGTTCTAAACTAAAGCAGATTAAAAAAAAAAAAGCATAAATTTTTATTATAATCCCCCAAATTCACCACCACCAGATGAGGTCAACCCCTGGGTTCTACTCATTAAATATGGACATTATGTTTAAATAAATACAAAGTTCTTTCATGTTTTTAATCATTAGTAAACTGTAAAATCCTGCAGAGTAGGAATACTCCAAATAGCACTGTGCCCCCAACCACACAGACACAGGTCCCCCCTCCTCTTCTGAAATAACTGTCAGTTTAGTGAAGTTTATATTTAACAACTCTCCAAACTTCTTCCTACATGTACATGTAATAGGCTTTCAATTAAAACAGTACAGCTAAAAGAAGGAAAACACAAACACATTAACCATTACACGCCTTTAAGATCTGTTACCCAGCACCTGTACTACATATACAAAAAGGGCTGTATAGTCAAAGCTATGGTTTTTCCAGTAGTCTTGTACAGATAGATGTGAGAGTCGGACCATAAAAGAAGCTTTTCTTTCAGCTTGCTTTCATCAGTTAGAAAGAATTGATAATTTCAAACTGTGGTGCTGAGGAAGATTTGAGAGTCCCTTGGACAGCAAGGAGATCAAACCAGTCAATCCTAAAGGAAACCAACCCTGAATATTCATTGGAAGGACTGATGCTGAAGCTGAAGCTCCAATACTTTGGCCGCCTGATGCAAAGAACTGACTCATTGGAAAAGACCCTGATGCTGGAAAAAACTGAAGGCAGGAGGAGAAGGGGGTGACAGAGGATGAGATGGTCAGATGGCATCACCGACTCAAAGAACATGAGTTTGAACAAACTCAGGGAGATAGTGAAGGATGGGGAAACCTGGCATACTGCACTCCGCGGCGTCACAAAGTTAGACACGACTGAGCAACTGAACAACAATAACAACATATACTAAGTCCCATCAACTCACTGGACACAATCACAAAACTAAACGTATATATATTTATGTTCCCATATATGTAAAATACATGAAATATAACAAGTGAATGTGGAAACAATGCAATGACACTCTAAGCAAGGCGCACACCTATGTGTTTGTTTAACACTTATGTATGTACTCCACTATGACTGAAGGAGAAAATTTCTACCAATTTCATGATCTATCTCTTCTTTAAAAATGATCATGTTTAAGAACTTTATGACAGACCTAGGAATATATAGACAATATCCAGATGAAACGGAACAAGACCCTGTGGGATCCTTTCTGTCTCCTGTTTCTAGTTTGTAGGAAATAGACTTCCTTCAGCCTCCCTGACCTTCCCTGAGTTCCAAAGGACAGATTCAAAGAGTTGCTTTTCAGGAAAGGGAGGGAGCAGAAGCCCAGAGACAAAGCAGGAGCAGTCAAGTAACAACAATGCAGCAGGAGGCAGGGTTCTGGTTCCTCCCCAAGAAATAGACATAACAAATTACCTTTGACTTCTATAGGACCGAAGGCCCCCCATGCAGGGGGAGGATGGCGACTTCAGGCTTAGTACAAGACTGCAGGAGCCCTGCCCTATTCTCTCACCACTGACTCTGTACACAGTGGAAGATAATGAAGACTGATCCCCCTCCCCAGATGATTCTCCCTTTAAAAACTTTCACGGTTGAGCAGAATCTTTGAAGTTGGTTTTTGGACACGAGTCTGCCTTCTGCCCAGATTGCTGGCCTCCTGAATTAAGCAACCTTTCCTTTTCTAACCAACACTTACTTCTCAAGTACTGGCTTTCAAGATACAAGCAGCCAAGCCTGAGTTCAATAACACAGAAACACTGAATAATAAAGATTGCTATCTGATTTGTCTAAAACTTTGGGTATAACACTTAAAGGAAAACACACAAGGCAAATATGCACTGTCCTTTTTTAAGCTCTGAGGTTAACCACTCTCATACATATTAAACTGGGAACAGGGAGAAGGGGGAATAAAATCTGCAACTAATTCAATTACTCTGATAAGAAAATCTGGTGACAAAGAACAAGATTATGATGCTATCACATCCTTAACTGTTGCCCTCTAAGAAACAAACACATCAGGAAAATATCATTTCTCCTCTATTTTAAGACTCTACTGATTTTGATATCATGAATTTAATAACAGATATTCACAGGGAAAATAAAATACTACTTACAGTAAATATAATCACTACTACTACTAAGTCGCTTCAGTTGTGTCCGACTCTGTGCGACCCCATAGATGGCAGCCCATCAGGCTCGGCCGTCCCTGGGATTTTCCAGGCAAGAATACTGGAGTGGGTTGCCATTTCCTTCTCCAATGCATGAAAGTGAAAAGTCAAAGTGAAGTCGCTCAGTCGTATCCGACTCTTAGCGACCCCACGGACTGTAGCCCACGAGGCTTCTCCATCCATGGGATTTTCCAGGCAAGAGTACTGGAGTGGGGTGCCATGGCCTTCTCCAAAATATAATTACTAAATATACAGAATTTCAGATGTGTTAAAGTGTGAAATAAAAATATAGTAACTTTTCAATTTAAAAAGTATCTGTATTTTTACAAGTAGGCTGACATTTGCTATTTTTAAAAGCAACAAAATTAAGCAAAAAAATTAAAATGACCAATTAAGTAAATATTTAAGCACAAATAATTCTATGCTCTTATTCAGTCTATATTAGGTAATAAAATCATGCTAAGTGACATAAACAGAACAAAACATTAGGCACCCATTAATATGTCAAAATTTAGTTAAGTTTATCAAAAGCAGAACAGATTAGAGATGAAAACATTGATTGCACCCCTGGGAGGAGAAGTAAATAGGAGAAAGAATTTGCAAAGCATATGCCATTGTATCTTTTAAATTCTGAATCAAATGAATGTACTAACTACTCAAAAACAAAAAACAACCCCCACCCCTGCCACCAGAAGTAAGAAACAGAACTGGTCTTAGAAACAATGGCTCTTTTTGCAGACCAGGTCCTCTCTCATACATGCTTCCCCACGGTAAACTTGGGAATGCATATACTTTAAATGCATTTGAAAAAACTAGTTAGCCCTAGTTATCTGTGGATCCAAAATTTTTAATAGGCTTATCTACCTATGCATATATGGCCTTCAAAAAAAATCAAACTAAGTAAAGCTGCTGCTACTGCTGCTGCTGCTAAGTCACTTCAGTCGTGTCCGACTCTGTGCGACCCCACAGATGGCAGCCCACTAGGCTCTGCCGTCCCTGGGATTCTCCAGGCAAGAACATTGGAGTGGGTTGCCATTTCCTTCTCCAATGCATGAAAGTGAAAAGTCAAAGTGAAGTCGCTCAGTCACATCTGACTCTTAGCGACCCCATGGACTGCAGCCTGCCAGGCTCCAGGCAAGAGTACTGGAGTGGGTTGTCATTGCCTTCTCCAAAGCTAGTGATCTGAAATAATAGACACTGAGATAAATAAAACTTCAGGTTAAAACATGATGATACACAGCTATGTAGTCTTAAATGAACACTGTGTAATTTGATGTCTTCCTACCTTCCTACCTTGTACTTGTGTTAACTAGCACACCATTTCATACAATAATACCTTTGGTGAATTTTTTCACTCATCAAATCACCAAAATTAATTTCTAACCTCTAACTGCTAAACTTCCCTCTCAAACTTGTTGTTTATTGTTTTAAAGAGATGTAAGCATTAATATTAAAACTGACTTAGATGCTTACATTTTTCAGTATTAAGTTGTCATTTCTTTGTTCCAGAACTGAATTACAAATGACACAAAGAGACAGAACAAATCTCATTTTGAATGAGGCTTACCCACATCCAACAGAAAATAGAGAATGGAAAACCTCCATATCATCTTGTGTTGCATAATTTTTTAATGGGAAAATAAACAAACTAAAGCTGACAGCTTTAGTTATTAAAGCTTTAGTGACTTCCCTGGTGACAGTAAAGAATCTGCCTGTAATACAGGAGACCCAGGTCTGATCCCTGGGTAAGGAAGATCCCCTGGAGAAAGGAATGGCAAGCCACTTCAGTATTCTGGCCTGGAGAATTCCATGGACAGAGGAGCCTGGCAGGCTACAGTCCACGGGGTCGCAAAGAGTTGGACACGACTGAGTGAATAACAGACAAAGCTGACAGCAAAAGTCAGGAGAAAAGGATGTAATACTGAGATGTCACCACTCACCTTTGATGTGCCTGAGACCAAGGGGCTGCACACAGGACTGGGCCTGTTCGACCTGCCCGCATAATCCTACCCAGGGGCAAAGACCACAAAGACGCTGGGGATCCTGCCACGGGCTGCGTGACCCCCACCCCCACCCCTCCACCCCCGAGCACCAAGTCCCCTGTTTACTTCCCTCTTTGATCTGTTGTCTCTTATAGTTTGAAACTATTTCCCTCCAACTGCCAAATGTCCAATCTAAACAATTCATTTTATAAAGTCTTCCCTTACAGAGACAAGTGAAAATCTAACTTCAATTTAAGGCCATATCAGCTCCTTGAACAGATGTACAAAATATATGTATTTAAAACAGCCAGAAAAACAAATAAGAGTCATAGAATTAGTTGTCATTTTGACTCAAGCAGGATGAAGAGAGACAGTGGCTCTGGCTCACAATGCCATCCACCAAGCATTATTTTATAAAGCAATGGGAAACACTATGGTTCACTCTAAAATGGCCCAAGACAGTCATAGTTTAAAAGGAGTGATGATAAATGCCAGGGTGTTCAGAGATATGAATAGATTAAATTACACATACTGACATAATATACGTGGACTTTTAATATGTGTGCATATGTGTGTGTGTTCATGTAAGTATGCAAGGATAAAGTTGAGACCACACTGGTTCCTGGGGATGGGAGCTGAAGAGACCATTTCCAAACAGCTCTTTATAGAGATCTACAAGCTCAGCTTGCTGAGAAAGACATGGCTTAAGGAGCTAGTGAGCTACCACTTCGGGCTCCCAGGATTAGTAAATGCTCCAACTAACAAGTAGGAGCATGCTACATTCTTGCTACACCTATATGGGCATGGATATGGTGGTGTGTGAGCCCATGTGTACACAGAGGCCAAAGGGAGAAAAAAGAACACAAAGATCCGGGTTTGGAAAGCTGTCGACCTATATGGTTGTTAGCTTTGTAACCGTAGATGGGTCATAACCTTTTCATTCCTTGGTTTCCTAATATGACAGCAGAGATTCCATCGTCTACCTTATCTACCTCACATAGCTCCTGCGCAGTAACCAAGGTGAGAGCACCACACTGACTGAAAGCAAGGTACAAGGGAACGGATGCGTTCTCCAAGACGTATGTTCATACAGGGCTATGAAAATGCCTGCAGCATACTGGGGCCATCAGTCCTCTGTTGAGCAATATATACATTTTGAATCTTATGACTTTTATCCTTTTAGAAGTAGGTAAATGTGATCAGTTAGGCAAGTGCTCTGTGCTGTGCTTAGTTGCTCAGCTGTGTCTGACTCTTTGCGACTCCACTGACTGTAGGCCGCCAGGCTCCTCTGTCCATGGGGATTCTCCAGGCAAGAATACTGAAGTGGGTTACCATGCCCTCCTCCAGGAGATCTTCCCAAACCAGTGTTCGAACCCAGATCTCTCGCATTGCAGGCAGATTCTTTACTGTCTGAGCCACCAGGGAAACCCAAGAGTACTGGAGGGGGTAGCCTATCCCTTCTCCAGGGGATCTTCCCGATCCAGGAATCCATCCAGGGTCTCCTGCATTGCAGGCAGATTCTTAATCAGCTGAGCTACCAGGGAAGCTCCTAAGTGCTCTGGCTAGAATTTAACAACATAAAAACAGATACTTAACCAGAGAGATCATTAGAAAATACATATAGGTCAGTCCCTTTAGACTTTTCAAGGGACTTCTCTGTTGACTCAAAGAGACACTAAATTTTTTCCCACTTAGGTTTACGGACATGTCTAAGAAATTCACATAATCCTTTTCTTTCATAAAACCACTACAGAGACCATTAAGATAATTAATAGGTAAGTCACAGACTGGAAAGAATATTCATAACACATATATCTGACAACAGACTATATCCATGATGTATACAGAACTCCTACAAATTAACAGTAACAATGAGTAACCTAATAAAAACAGAAGACTAGAACAGATAATTCACCTAAAAAGATAAACAGCCAATAAACACATGAAAGGATGCTCAATATCTTTAGGCATCAGAGAAATGCAAATTACAACCACAACTAGATATCATTTCAGACCAACCAGAACAACTGAAACAGACTAAAAATATCAAACATTTTGAGGATGGGGAGTAACTGGAATATTTGTACACTGCCGATGAGACTGTAAAATGATACATCCACGTCAAAGAACCAACTGGCAGTTTCTTTTATAATAAACTGAATATACATCTACCCTAGTCTACTCTTAGGTACTAAATAATGTTTATAACAACCTTATTTATAATAGATAAAAACTGAAAACAATCCAAAATGTCCTTCAATAGAAGCATGGAAAGCAAATTGTAGTTAATTCATACCATGGAATAATGCTCAGTAAAATTAAAACAAACAAAAAAAACCCAATCCTGATACCCACACAAGGATGACTCTTGTAAACACTTTATTAAGCAAAAGAGGCCAACCATAAAAGAAAGCATTTTGTATGAGTCTGGAGATATGAAATCCAAGAAGAAACAAAACTGTTGACAGAAATCAGAACAGTGGCTGCTTAGGCGAGGGGAAGCATGACTGATTGGAAAGAGGCATGAATTAATTTCCTGGGGTAAAATGTTCTTCATCTCACTCTTGAGTGCTGATTTCATGGGTGTATACAATTGTTAAAACTCATTAAGCTGACATCTAAGATTTTTTTAATACATTTTATATCTAAATAACATATATATTCAGATATATGTTAAAGTATTATAATATACATCCATATAATATTTTCCAAAAAAGAAAAGCCACTACAAAGTTGAATGGATCCATCTAGATTTATTTTGATAAATGGACAAGGCCTTGATTTGATTTCCTAAGATAGTATTACAGAACAAAAAGAGTTGATCTTAAAATCAAAATACTTGGGAATATATGAAAACTGCAACGTATATTAGCTGTATGATCTGAGGTGAGAGGTGGACTTTCTGAGCTTCTGTTCTTCATCTACCCATTTTATAGGAGATGATAATAGTGTATGTGAAAGTACTTTGAAAAATTTTGAGTTGACATAGTATTATTCTGCACACAACAGATATCATAATTAAACAATTATATTTATGTCTGATATGGACATGTAATATGTGTATATACAAATATGTATATACTTATACATATATAAAGAGAGATTTTCTTATAGAAAAATAAAAACATACAGCCTGATAAAGATGGCTTACCTATGAGAACAATGAGAAAAATTATTTGAAGCTTGTTGTTACATATACATTACTCATATGCACCCATAACAGACATTTACTGAGTAACTGTACCCACATGTATATACTCTTACCCCATCTCCACCTAAAAAAGGGTGGAGAAATTATTACATCTAAAATTCAAGTTATAGAAACAATAACAACAAAAACAAGCAATCATACCTAAATCATAAATTCTGAACTAGTAAGTGTTTCTTGAGAAGACTTTAATATAGATATAAAGTAAGTTTGGATAACATTCATGATGAAGATTAAAATTATGAAAATGCACACTCTGTTTATGATTTTTTTCCCAAAGGTCGTATCTATTTCCAAAGTGAGAAGCTCCACTGTGATTTTCTGCTGCCCTTAAAAGCAGCGAGAGCTGCTTGCATTTCCAATCAGGAAGTCAGAGTTAACAAAACTTGGATCTGGTTTAAAAAATATTGTGCATGGACACGATCACGTATATACAAACATTAAGAGGAAATATAACAAGATAAAAAAATAAAACCTTCATTTGGTAATATCTCTGCTCAAAGCAAAATACTGCAAAATAAGGTTAAAAATTTGTGTGAAAGATCAAAGAGCTAAATGTAAGATCTAAAACTATAAAACCCCTAGGAGAAAACAGAGGTATAAATCTTTATGATCTTGGATTAGGCAATGACTTCTTAGCCATGACATGAAAAGCACAAACAACAAAAAATAAAGGTAAGTTGGACTTCATTGAAATCAAAGTTCAATTCTGCAAAAGGACAGTCAAGAAGGCTAAGAATATCTGGAAATCATGTATCTGCTAAGGTACACTAAATATATAAAGAACTCCTAAATTCAATAATAAGACAAACAACCCAACTATAAATGGCCAAATATTCTGAATAGATTGCTTTCCCAAAGATATACAAATGCCAGTACATTCATGAAAAAATGCTCAACAGAGCCAGTCATTAGGTCACAGTAAGATACCACTACATACCCACTAGGATGGCTATAAAGGACAGATAGTAAGTATTGGCAAGAATGTGGAAAAATAAGAACCCTCATACATTGCTGGGAGGACTGCAAAATGGTGCAGATACTTTGGAAAATGATCTCACAGGTCCTCAAAATACTAATTAGTTACCATATGACCTACCAATTCTACTCCTAAGTATATACACAAAAGAAATGAAAATATGTCCACACAACTCTTTACATGAATGTTCATAGCAGCACTTAATCATAAAGCTAAAAGGTGGAAAAACCCCAAATGTTTAACAACTGATGAATGAATAAACAAAATATGGTATTACCTATATATTATTTATAGGTATTACTTATATATATTATATATAGGTATTACCTATATACAATTATGTTGAAATATTATCCAGCAATAAAAAGGCTTGAAATACTGATACATACCACAACATGAATGAACCTTGAAAACACTACTCTGAGTCAAAGGAGCCAGAAAAAAAGGCCACATGTTGTTTGATTCCATGTAAAAGAAATGTCCAGAAATGGTGAATCATTAGAGACAGGGTAGTAGGTTTCCTTGGGGGATAAGAATGTTCTAAAATTAACTATAGTGATCACTGCACAGCTCTATGATTATACTAAAAGCTACTGAACTGTTTACTTCATGTGTGGGGAATTACATGATATAGAAATTCTATCTCAATAAAGCTATTATTTCAAAACTTTTCCTTAAATATAGCAATCATTCAACGAATTAGAGAATGAGTGAAAGACTGAATGAATAGAAACATATACCAGATATGAAAGAATACAGATTTAGAGACAGAAGTGGTTTGAATCTCAATTTTTCCATTTACTAAGTGCTTGATTTCAGAGCTTTTAGTTTCTTCAACTGTATTAATAGCTGGGAATAACAAAGAGATAATGCCTATAAAGTGTTCAGTCTAGTACAAGATGCTCAAGAAATGGTAGCTATTATGAATTATAATCATAAGCATGTATTTTTTTTGGTGACATGTAGAAATGAAGTAAATCATGATAAGAAATTCTATTTTCAAATTACCAAAGTGGAATATGATTAGACTTAAGATGAAGTTTATCTGGTGAGAATGGTCAGAACTACCCTTTTTCTATCAGATATAAACATATCTTAAGTCTGGTTCCTTGCACAGGAGGAAACTCTAAATCTTTCTCAGCCTTGACAGGTTGTTGAATGAGAATGAATAAAAGAAAGAAAGAGAATGAAAACATACCAAATATGTACTAACAGAGATTTGGAGACAAAAGTGGTTTGACTGACAATTTTGTCATTCACTAAGTGCTATATCTTCTCTCTCAGGGTTTATTTTCTTCAACTCCAATTAGAAAGAATAATGAGACCATGCCTATAAAATGTTCAACCCAATAAGAAAAGTCCCTACTGCTCATTAACATTCTAGCAGATCAGTACTAGAGTGAAAACAAAACCCAGCAGCAATGATAATAGCAATATTTAGTCGGAGTGGTAGGTTTATGGATGCTCATTTTATTATAACTTTTAATCTATATAATGCATTCTCTTTTGCAGGTATCTAATATCATATACTTTAAAAAATAGATCACAAAACAAAAAACAAGAAAATACATAATGCTTAAGGACCAGATAGTTTCATTTCTTGGTTACTGCATGATCGTGTCAGTGTACATCATTTTGCCTAAAGGACAGCACGGTCATTTTCAGAGCAGCAAACTTTCCCTTGCACATGTAGGGAACCTGAGGCCCTGGTCCTAGCTACCCCTTCTGCTAAGAAAAAAACCTATAAAGTCAATACTGACTATTTCTTCTGAATTAACTTGTGTTAGGCTAACACATTAAGTACATCTTTAAAACTGAGTGACCTCACTCCCGTTGCCTGGTGGCACTCACAGCATTTAGCCAAATACCCACAGGGCACTCCACATCCTATCACTGCCCATACCCAGGATCCTAAGGTTTTTATGATCAGGCTTCCCTGGTGGCTCAGACTGTCAAGAATCTGCCTGCAACGCAGGAGACCCAGGTTCAATCCCTGGGTTGGGAAGATCGCCTGGAGAAGGGAATGGCTACCCACTTCAGTATTCTGGCCTGGAGAATTCCATGGACAGAGGAGGTTGGTGGGCCACCGTCCACAAAGTTGCAAAGAGCTGGACATGACTAAGCAACACACACACAGGGACAGGGAGCTTGGCTCCTGGCTACAGTCCGTGGAGCTGCAAAGAATCAGACATGACTAAGCAACACACGCACGCACGCACGCACGCACGCACGCACGCACACACACACGCACACACACACACACACACACACACACACACACACACACACACACACACACACACACACACACACACACACACACACACACACACACCCCTACTATCCACCTACCTCTCAGGCAGCCACTCTCCCTAGTGTTCACCTGGTGACTGCTTACCAGATTTCATTCAGCAAAAAGACTATTCCTATATTCCACAATGCCTGATAGTCTATCAACAGAGACCTCTTCTTTGTTTAGGGCTTTATTCTCCATTGAAATAAGTAGACTTTCGGGAGAAGTAGCAGATTGTGCTTCACCAATCACTTACACTGTAGTGTGATCGAATTTATCAGTGGAAACTTGATAATTGTGCATTTCCTTTTATCCCTGAATGAAGAGATTTAGAGGGAAGAGGGAAGCAGAAGTGTTTGTGGTGAAGAATTGTAGACAATGAAATCATTCTGCTTAGAGCCCAACCCAACTATTTTTCATGCTGTCAGTTTCCAGCTAGACAATCCATCTAAGCCTCCAGAAGAGAGTCGTGATTAAGGAAGAAATGTAGAGTGTCAGTACAACCCTCGAGGTACCGCAGACTTCAACAGAAATCCCCAAAGTTCAAACCTAGAAACAGTGTCTTTACCTAGGAAGAACAAAGGAACCAAATACCTGATCATAATGTAACTACAAGTCAGTTTCATGGGCAAAAACCTCTGGATATTATAAATGGAAACAGAAATTATCTATATGGAGCAAGAGAACATGACTTGAGAGATTCCTGACAAATGTATAACATGTGTTGTGACAAAGCTGAGTTAGGAAATTTCTTAACCAAATTAAAACTAAAACCACTGAGAAAAAGAATATGATTTGCAATGGGTCTTTAATTTGAAGAGAAACAGTTGTAGCATCTAATTGGAATAAAGATGAAGAGAAACTATAGTAAGAGCTAGCAAAGGTCTTAGTCTATGCTTATTATTTGTCTTTCATGAAAAAAAGAGAGATAGCCAAAGACATGAGTCTTCTTTCTGAGAATGCACTTGGGCATACGTGAAGGTGCAGAAGCTAACACACATAAACACACAAGGGAGTGCACCAAGCTACCCTTCCCTAAGAGCTTTGGCTGCAGAAAGGTAAGGACCTAGGTATGTGCCAGGCTGACAAATATGAAGGAGGAGAATCCAGAGCGACCTCTCTCTGACCCTCAGGGCATCTTCTCTGAATTAAAAGCTGCAAAGGTTACAGACCTCATCACCTCAGTTCCACAAACAACTGAAGAGGACTGAGCCAAGACTGTCAGCCAAGTCAAATGTTAAGTCATTAAAGGCTTCAGGGACAAAATGGATTAAACAAATTAGGTACCACTAAATGTGAAAGGGACACCACAAATTAGCTGAGCTGCAAACTTAGATTTGAGAATTAGACAAAATCCAATGTCATGCTCACACTTTAAAGATAAAGTCTCTGTGTTGAGAACTGTCAACAGCTTCAACATATTTATGGTTGCTTGCTCTGGTCCCTAAAAGAAGGGAAATTGTAATGATACTACAATGATTTACTCACTCCTACACCTAAAATAAAAGGGCCCAATTAATCAGTCACCTCACACTTATTCCAGTCAATAAAAATAAATGGTAACTCTACCCACTATTCTGTTTTCTGTGATATTTAAACAAGAAACAGAATTAGAACTTCAAAAAGTGTGAAAGGTAATGTTTCAGGAGCTTCTAACAGACTGAGCTAACAAAAATACTCTTTTCTGCCTCAAAACCAGTTAGATTATGCAATAAAATATTTTAAAAAATCATACAATCTGAGAAAACTGCTTAGAATTCCTTGAGCTCGAGGGGATGTCACTCAGGTATTATATCTGGTGTGCAAAAAGGCTAAAGGAACATAGTTGTCATGAGAAATCACAGTATTAATACTTACACAACCTCCAGCGAGGATTTCTGCTAAAAGTGGAATGGAGCCATCTCTCCTGGTAAATTTGTCCCGGACAAAATCATTAACCTAATTAGAAAGACAACATTAATTAACCAGAACTCCCAATCATTGCCTTTAGTGGTACATTATTAGTTTTCCAAGTCAGCAAAACAGTCTCATATAAAATTTAAAATTAGCAGATGTCTACATATAAATTCAAAATTTTACAAATGCCTCGACAGTGTGCTAGTCTTAGCAGCATCAGTTTGGGTTTGTTTGGTTTTTTAAATTGTTTTGCCATGCCGCACAGCATGAGGGATCTTAGTTCCCTAACCAGGGACTGAACCTGTGGGCCCTGCAATGAAAGTGTGGGGCTTAGCCACTGGACAACCAGGGAAGTCCCAGCAGCAGTTTTAATTTTTGGCTTAGTGATAATCTAAACAAATGACATAAATTCAATGAGTTAGCCACTTACAGTCAGTTTAATGGCCTTCTCTGGAGCAACCCCTATAAGTTGCGGTATCAGACCTAGGAAAACAGAGAGAATTGTTAGCAACATAGATGTACTAGACACGAATGTACAAGCCCAATAAGGCATTTTCCCCCAGATTATTTACCCATCAAGCATCTTAGGATTTTCATAAAAATGGGAAAAAATGGATTATCCTGAAAACTATGCATATGTATATAATAATTATGTCAAATACAATGTTATACTGTCTGTTGCTATAAATCCTTTTCTTAAGCATGCTTCCTTTAAAGCCTAGTTATATAACACCTCTCAAAAAGTCCAAGGAAGAAATGGAGCCGTGGATCTTCTCTACTTCCATAACACTACCAATAACAACAGAACCACAATTCCCTCTCTTTACAACCAACAACATACTAACGTACACAGACATTTTAGAGCAGCCAATGATGAATGCCTGGGAAAGCTCTGGAAAGCATCCTGTTAAGCAGACCCAGGTTTTGCCACAAATGATGCTACCTGTGTAACAGCACACAATGGCTTGGCCCTTACAGAAAATCAGCTCCCATAATTTTCTCTTTAGAGAAATGCAGAACTTAGTGCTCATTTAAAAGAAAGCCAAAACTATAAAGAAAAATGCAGCTTAAAGTATCAATTAATGGGTATGCTCTACAAGCAAAACACAGCCCACTGTTAGCCTATGTACTAATACATGTCAAACATAAGTCATTTCAAAAGAAGTCTCCTAAAATAAAGGAAACCATTATTCTTAGAAAGTTAAAATTTCCAGGCTAGCTGAAAAAGAAAAAAAATATATAAACAATTCAACATCTGTAGCTATTCACAGGGCTCAACTTTCTAAAGCACATAGATTATCCAAATCGTTAAAATACATTTTTGCATGCAGTTTTTAAAGATGCTAACAATAAACATATTATAGCCTTTAAATTATCCAGGCAAGGGGAAATTATGTATGTGTTTGCATGCTCACTGTTGATCTTAAGCCTACTTTGAGGATATTGCTGAGTGATTTTCTACGAGTTGAGAGCCAGCAAGTAATCGTATATACAGGCTACTGTCAGTCAAACTGAATTATCAATGACAAACACAAATCTGCACACACCTTTAATGGGTAGCAGCTGATTTAAAAGAATAAATCAGCAGATGGCAGTCTTAACTTTCTTTCATGATTATCAGGCCTTATTACTTTTAATCTGATCCCCAAACAACCATGTCAGCATGAGTATTTGTTTTACAACTTGCCTTAGTAAGGCTCATAGAATTTTAATATAGTACTGATAGTTTATGTCATTTTATCATTGCTTCCTATAAAGAAATTTAGGCTAATCTGTCAACAGTTTTGTCAATCATCTGACAAAATAATGGACCAGCTCTAAGCAATATATGACAATCTCAACACAGGGTTCATATACAGGACTCCTACAATCTTCCCCCCAATATGAGAGTTTCTCATTTAAAGGACTGATTTTATCAGCTCACATCTTAAATAAAGCGAATAATTTCTTCACTCCCTACCCCCAACTTGCTATACTGGACCCAAATAATATGACACCTCTCTCAAATAAAATCTTCTGTAAGCATCCATCTATTGAGAAGGTAAACTGTGCAGTGTGTACGTCTAGATTCCTTCTCTTTTAAGGTATACCCAACAGGGAGAAAGAGTCTTATTCAACAAAGAAAGATTGGAGATGTCAAAGGAAAAAACCACTTAGCACCACTTAACCCTCAGGTTTCATATAAACAGAATTCAGATATGCAGTGATTAATAAAGTCTCAAACAAGACTGACATCCACAGATCTGCATTCTAGATCATGTACACCTCTGCACACGTTGTACAGCTAGAATTTTGTTGTACGGCTAGAATTTAAGACAGGCTAGAGTTCTGAATATCTCAAGAAAATTCATCACATTCCTTCTCAAGGGCAGGGTATTGGAGCCTAATTTGATTCCAGAACCACTCTCTTCTCTTGTCCTAAATAAAATGCCAAAAACGAACATCCTTGTGACCCTCTCCTTCAAGTACATCAGAGCTACATTTTCACTTGAGTATCTGCACCTATTACCAATCAGAGGTGTTTCTCCTCCTGTCCACGAGCATAAAGCTTTGTTCAGGCCCAGTCTTTGTTCAGGCTCAGAATTAGCTCAGGATTAATGAGACTATGTGCAAACAAACAAGTACAGTAAATTACATACATGCCCTGGACCCAAGCATGTAGAGAGTTTTTCAAAGAATTCCAAGTGGCGCCCAAAGGCATTAAAAAATTAATCTCCCTCCCAAAGGAAACTCTAAATTCTAATGTGAAAACACGTACATGAAAGTCTCCCTCTCCCAAGAGAACAAGTTCCTACAAAGCCGACGGTGGTGGGGAGAATCCTGCATGGGCTGCTGCCTCTGACGCCGACAGCACTGTGCTCAGCTTACAGCTGGTGATCACATTCCCTGCAAAAGACAGTCTGCTTCCGCTCAGCGCCTCTAAGCTAAGAGGAGGAAGGGAGCAAGAATGAGACGTGGAGCAAGAATGAGACGTGGAGCAGGAATGAGACGTGGAGCAAAAAGCTTTCCTTTTCTGTTTTTTTTTTAAACTTCAGATGCCTCACTGGCAAAGACTTATGAATGGTCTCCTTGGAAGAGACAAAAAAATTCGCTACTTCTTTCAGCTGAAACAAGTGAATAGAGAGTAAACTCACCTCCAAGGGGCAGCTTGGCTTCTCTTTCACAGAGAAGAGGTGTTATTTCTCCTTTATAATTCACTGAGAAAAGCAGGTCTCTATTTCTTACCTGTCATCCTTGTATTCCACCTGCAGACCTGTGCTTCAGTTGGTAGAGTACAGTGACTACAAACCCTGCATTTGTTGAGACAAATGCAGGCTTTGGATGGCAGAAATAAGAAATAAAGACCTTGTTTGCAGACTAATACAGCTAGTTACCAGCAAGAATGTAAAAAGGGGAAACGAACAAGGAGACAATAAAAAGAACAACAGCCCTGGTCTGACTGAACAGGCTACGCACTGATTTTTTCTTTTTTTTTTTTTTCGCACTGATTTTCATAATGAGTGAGGCCAAGTCTGCTGTGGTGAGACAAACTCACTCACTTCAGCAGCTGAGATTCCCTTACTCACCCCGGTAGAGTCCAAAGAAGCCCTCATAACGCAAGACTTTCTTAAAACAGTCAAAGCTGTTTTTGTACATCAGCTCTCCTACAACAGAGCCGGTGCCACGCTGGTTTTGCATGCGAGTCTTCACCAGGTCTATAGGATATACTGCGGTGGCTCCCACAGCTACAAATGAAACAAACAATTTTTAGGCTTAAAAGAGAGCACAATTAAACGGAGAATAAGGACAACAAATCTCATCTCAGAGGACTAGGAAATAGAACACAGTATCTATTCTCACAAAAGAGACTTTCTGTAGTTTTTCTTTCTTTCATACACAGCTGAAGGATCAGAGGCTAGCAACCACTGGGACCCATAAATACAGCTGCTACAGAGAACAACTGTAGCGAATTTTCAAGTTGTCACCAACATTAGATAGTCAACACACAATTTTCTTTAACGTTAAACTATTATATATAACATATTTCTTTGTATGTTCCAATAAGTGTCCATATATTATACCAGTTACCCCTTAACATAACTATATATGTATACAGAAGTGGCTATAAATTTACAATGTAGTTTACTATAGCACTTTGGTAAATTGACCTTAGCTACAGCTATAATATTGGAACCAAATCTCAACATGACCCTCCCGCTACTTACAGAACCCAGTTTTGTTCTGTTTTTTAAAAAAAGGCCAGGCTTCAGAAAATCTCAGGCACTAAAAAATTTATAACATGAATTAGAGTATTAAAATTTTCAACTGTTGAAAACCAAAACATGCTTTGCAACTTCTAAAACTGAGACTGAAAAGAAAAAATAATAGTTTCATCAGTTCAGGCTTGTTTTGAAAAAGCGTTAAGTATTTTAATCACATCTACTAGGTTCTTCTCAACAAAGCAACTTCAGGTTTTACACATATTCTATGGAGAGATGTAAGCCAGAAAAAAAAAAAAAAAGCCTCTTAAATTTTGCCCAAGAGCGGAGAAGGGAGGTTCATTTTAGCAAATCACTAACAAGTCTAGATATTCTTCAACCAACAAAAGATGAAAGGGGGAAAAAAGGCAAGACACCAAATACAAGCAGAAAAGCAAATGTGAATCACTTTAAGAGGTTCTTTTATTTTGTAAGCATCTGGGATTTGTACCCCAAATCTTGATTTCCCACCTTCCCTCACTCCTAACACCAAAAAACAGTCTGAGTCTCCATTTCTTCATACTGGCTTTAACCATAATAACTAGCGGAATGCAGCACGCATCCAAGACGTTCACGTGATTCCAGAGGTTTTTGTCCTGAAGACAGACTGGAGCCAGAGAGGCCATGGCTGTGCTATGACAAGTCCTCTGATCACAGGTAAAAATAAAGAACACTTCAGAAAGCCCTGAACTCGTGACCCTTGCGAACATGAACTGCACCTTTGCTGATCTGTCCCAGTCTAGTGAGATAATATTACATGAACACAAGCTTGAAACAGCACACAGACATGTCACTCACCTCCAGCAACTGAGCCCAGAGTGAATCTGTAAGCAGACTCGGCAATCTGGAGCCAGATAGGCCTGCCTAAACCATGAGATTGCTGTGGGGGAGGAGAAAATACTTTTTTAAAAAATGGAAAAGCATACAGCAAATGAAAAAAAGCTATAATTTGGCTATGTTACTTTAAGATTCTGAAATAGATACTTCTACTATCCACATTTAAAAACCGTATCTGGCCAAATAGATACAGTAGCTTTCCCCCCTCATTTTCACAAGCCTGTTAATGCCTCATTTATCCGCTACTATTGGGGAACATACTATCATTCTACAGAAGTGAATCTTTCAGGGAAATAAATATTTTAGGTATAAAATCTTTAGGCCTTCTTTGCTTTAATCAACTTAAAATTGAAAAATCTTTCCAAAACGTATAAAAACTATCTTGTTTCCTCAATCAGAGAATACCAATCATAATCTACCATCTCTGGTAGATTAGATGAAGGTCAACATTAGACAGAAGGTCAACATATTCATACGACTATCATACGACCATTCATACGACCAGGATCCAAGGCAGCTGCTTGCGCTAGCTTCCCATGCTTGACAGCTGCAACTTCCTTCACCAACAGCCTCCTAGTTTGATTTTGATGCTTCCCTCCCATCTATCAAGGCTGGAGAAATCACATAACTAGAACTATCACGATGAGACATAAGCAAGGTCAAAGATGTCTTTTTGGGCTAACGTGAAAAACTTTAATAGCTGCTATATTTCAAGAGTTCAGAGCCTTTGCCCCCTTACTTCTGGCTCTGAAGCTTAACCACTAGACAATTATAGTACTTCTCACCTATGCTACTGAGCATCTGCTCTCCTACACCTATGTATTCCTCAATTCTGCCTATGCAAAGAGAACACCTGAAAGACTTAAAGATACCCTTAAAGATATCCTGAGGCCTGGGGCTTGTAAATTTTTAAAAGGCTTCAAATCATCCTGCTGTATAGTTAGGTTGAGAGCCACTGTCCTAGCCACATTTGTAGTTCTAATACAAAATCTGTTTTGAAAAAAAAAGCAAATGGGAAAATTCTATTATGATTCAGAATGGTATTTCATTGGTATCTCACAGCATTAACGACCTGAAATAATTTGTCTATAGTAATTGTCAGTCTTCTTTAATATTTTGATTATGAACAATAGCAGCTACAAATGATAACAGTCTGAATGAAATACTGTTTTATCATAAGAAAACTTGAAAAATATCAACTTGAACGAGCTTTTAAAACACTAGCATAATAAAAAGTTTAGATACTCTCACTAGAATAATTTAATGGAAAGGGACTCCATGCCTAAAATCTAAAGGAAAGAAAGAAGTAAGCTAATCTACTTTGATTTGCTTTCATTTGTACAATCTCTTCAAAGTTCAATGAAGCAAGCTAAAAATGACAAAACCAGATATTTATTAACAATTTGAGAAGCAGCCTATAGAAAGGTTTTGTGTTCTTGTTTTGTAAATTGTGCACCACAGTAAACATTTCTTTTAACAAAAGCATCTGATATCTAAATACTAATATTTACTACCTGAATGTGATCTCTGTAGGCAGAGATCTTTAAAACCTCATTATGCTTGTCACAGTGTTATGGTTCAATAAATTCTATAGTAAGAAGGAAAATCAGTAATGTTTGATGAAAAGTCAATATGAAACCCTTGGAAAATCTGGCAATTAGTCAAATATCATTACTTCAAATAAAATCACTATTGTATAAATGTCAACTGTCCCAGTATACCAAAGTTGTGTGCTTAGTCGCTCAGTCGTGTCTGACTCTTTGTGACCCCATGGGGTGTAGCTCACCAGGCTTCTCTGTCCATGGGGATTCTCCAGACAAGAATACTGGAGTGGGTTGCCATGGCCTCCTCCAGAGGCTCTTCCCAATCCAGGAATCGAACCCAGGTCTCCCGCATTGCAAGTCGATTCTTTACCATCTGAGCCTCCAGGGAAACCCATACAATTAGCTGAAAGTATACATCCATTACCCACTCCAGTGTTCTCGCCTGGAGAATCCCAGGGGTGGAGCCTGGTAGGCTGCCATCTATGGGGTCACACAGAGTCAGACACGACTGAAGCAACTTAGCAGCAGCAGCAGCATACATCCATTACATCTAAAACGGAATTTAATATATGGAAGAAACCATTATTTAAAAGGTGAGGGCTTTTCTGGTGCTCTAGGGGTTAAGAATCTGCCTGCTAATGCAGGGGACATGGTTCGATACCTGATGGGGAGGATCCCACATGCCACAGGGCAGCTAAGTTCTTGAGCCACAACTACTGAGCCCACACACATGCCTAGATTCTGTGCTCTGCAACTAGAGAAAGCCCAACAAAAAGCTCCCTTCTCTCTACAACTGGAGAAAGCCCCAGCATAGCCAAAAATAAATCAATAAATGAATCTTAAATAGAATAAAAAGACGAAAAATTGCACATAGGACATAATTATGATTTTGTAGGGGATACATTTTTTCCTAGTAAGTTAGCCCAAGCAACTACATAGCCATCCATTATGTTTGATTTATATGCTGCAATAAAAGTGAGCAATTAATCATTTAATACTGATATTTTATTAGAAATTTAAAAAGGGAAAGAGAACATTTTAACAAAACCTTGTATATAGTCTAATTTTTATTCATTCAGAGAACAGAAAAAAAATATATGCCATCCAAAAGCATAATTACTTTTTGTTCCATTTATTACTATAATAATGCTACTAATTTTATTTACAGATTTGCTGTCCTCCAAAAGATGAAAGCACTTTACCAAGCACTCAGGATTGGAGACCAAATGTAGCCCTCAAGGGGTCCAATGTTTTTCTTTCTTTCTTGTTTTTGATGGGAATAAAATTGCTTTACAATGTTGTGGTAGTTTCTGGGGGGTCCAATGTTTTTCAATCTTCTGGAAATAAATTCCCCGGTGAGACCATCAGAAGGGTGCTTGCGCTCAGCAATTTCTACCCACAGTTGAGACCACCCTGTGCTAATTTGTCAGTCAGTCCACTGTACACACACAGGTCAGATGGCCACACTGTGGACAGGACAGGTGACCTGCCAAAGGTCTTACTGTAAAATGGGGAGCGAGCAGAGTGGTGGCCTGTGTCACCCCACCGTCTTCTCCATCATTCTTTAAGTCAACAGACTTCAACAGCTGTTTCTGACTGAACACTCCTGCCAGGTACTGTATGATTTCATTTATCAGTTATATGCACATTTCACTGTATTGATTATATGCATAAAAATCTAAACAATACATTATTAAATTACATACAATATATATTCTAAACATACAAAAATAGAAATTGTACAAGAATGAGATGAAATTATACAAGAATGAGAGTGAAAAAGTTGGCTTAAAGTTCAACATTCAGAAAACGAAGATCATGGCATCCGGTCCCATCACTTCATGGCAAATAGATGGGGAAACACTGGAAACAGTGTCAGACTCTATTTTGGGGGGCTCCAAAATCACTGTAGATGGTGACTGCAGCCATGAAATTAAAAGACACTTACTCCTTGGAAGGAAAGTTATGACCAACCTAGACAGCATATTAAAAAGCAGAGACATTACTTTGCCAACAAAGGTCCATCTAGTCAAGGCTATGGTTTTCCCAGTAGTCATGTATGGATGTGAGAGCTGGACTATAAAGAAAGTCGAGCACCAAAGAATTGATGCTTTTGAACTGTGGTGTTGGAGAAGACTCTTTGAGAGTCCCTTGGACTGCAAGGAGATCCAACCAGTTCATCCTAAGGGAGATCATTTCTGGGTGTTCATTGGAAGGACTGATGTTGAAGCTGAAACTCCAATACTTTGGCCACCTGATGCGAAGAGCTGACTCATTTGAAAAGACCCTGATGCTAAGAAAGATTGAGGGCAGGAGGAGAAGAGGACGACAGAGGATGAGATGGTTGGATGGTATCGCCGACTCAATGCACATGGGTTTGTGTAGGCTCCAGGAGTTGGTGATGGACAGGGAGGCTGGCGTGCTGTGGTTCATGGGGTCGCAAAGAGTCAGACATGACTGAGCAACTGAACTGAAACAAAATAATTTAAATTTTATTTTGCATTTATTAATGCAAAATCCTTCTTGGTGTCACTTTAAAGTATTATATTAACTGAAAATGCTTCAGTCAGTTTTTCAAATATTGATTGAATACAATGGGGCTAACCAGTTAATTTTGATATGCTGTTTCAAGGACAATTCATTTGAAAACAAACATAATCTGTAACTTTGAGGCAAAAGTGATTTTCAACATCAAATATTTTAAAGAAATTCAAGTTATGGCATTTTGGCTTAGATTTTAAAATCTTTCATAACCACTATAGCTGTTATACTACCTCTATAACACATATGCTTTTAATCTCTAATCATGCACACATGAGACTTTTCTGAAACTGGAGTTTCTCAATCACAAAACTGGGTGAAAATAAATCTCATTCTCAGAATATGAATTATTTCCAATCGTGACTCCTTTCAAAAGAATCAAGTTAGTTCAGTTCAGTCGCTCAGTTGTGTCCGACTCTTTGCAACCCCATGAATCGCAGCACGCCAGGCCTCCCGGTCCATCACCAACTCCCGGAGTTCACTCAGACTCACGTCCATCGAGTCAGTGATGCCATCCAGCCATCTCATCCTCGGTCGTCCCCTTCTCCTCCTACCCCCAATCCCTCCCAGCATCAGGGTCTTTTCCAATGAGTCAACTGTTTGCATGAGGTGGCCAAAGTACTGGAGTTTCAGCTTTAGCATCATTCCTTCCAAAGAAATCCCAGGGCTAATCTCCTTCAGAATGGACTGGTTGGATCTCCTTGCAGTCCAAGGGACTCTCAGGAGTCTTCTCCAACACCACAGTTCAAAAGCATCACTTCTTTGGCACTCAGCCTTCTTCACAGTCCAACTCTCACATCCATACATGACCACAGGAAAAACCACAGCCTTGACTAGACAGACCTTTGTTGGCAAAGTAATGTCTCTGCTTTTGAATATGCTGTCTAGGTTGGTCATAACGTTTCTTCCAAGGAGTAAGCGTCTTTTAATTTCATGGCTGCAGTCACCATCTGCAGTGATTTATGTTGAATTTAAAACTCACTGACTAAAACAGCTATGACCCCAAATAAGAATTAAGTATTGGGGAGGGACAAGATAGGGGTGTGGGCCAAATGGTATCCCGATAAGCGGAACCTAAAATATGAAAAAAGGAACTATCTATGAAACAGACACACAGATATAGAGAACAGAACTGTGGTTGCCAGGTGGGCAGGGGAGGGAAGGATTGGGAGTTTCGGATTAGCAGATGAAAACCATTACATATAGGATGGATAAACAAGAAAGTCTTACAGTATAGCAGAGGGAATTATATATCTTGAAGCATAACAGAAAAGCCTATGAAAAACAGTGAATGTATATGTGTATAACTGAGTCACTTTGCTGTACAGTAGAAATTAAACCCAACATTATAAATCAACTATACAATAAAATTTTTTTAAAAACTAAAACTAAAGGGGGAGTATGTGATTAAGAGACAAACTACTATGTATAAAATAAAGAAGCAAAAAGGATATATCATACAGGGAAATACAGTCATTATTTTGTAATAACTTTAAATGGAGTATAATTTATAAAAATACTGAACCACTGTTACATACCTGAAATTCATGTAATATTGTAAGTCAACTATACCTCAATTAAAGAAAGAATCAAGTAACCACTAATTCCCTTATTCATATAAAAGGTTTCTCCTGTGTTCAATCATATATTTTCTTTATATGCTCGTCCTTTAAAGAACGTTTTTAAGCCCTACAAAGTCCTATGAACACTGTAGGATTATACTGTGATTTAATCCTTAACTAAAAACATCTTTAACTCTAAATACCCAAATGCCTTTTGAAAGAAATGTCATCTCCACCCTTATTAAATAGCATTTATTTTTTAAAAGCATACAATATACGGCTACTAAGGGTTTTTTTATTTCTTTTTTTTAGGCTTAGCTATCACTTATGGTTCACTTATATTCAGGTATGTAAATTAATGTAATTAATACTATGGATTTCACTTCATGAATATTCATAAGTACAATGCTACTGTAGCTGTCATCTCTATTAATGACTGTATACTGAATTTTTTAGCATTTAGGCTGAAAGAAAATCTCAGCACTAAGAAGATCACCCACAGTGAACAAATGGGCCAAAGGAAAGAGGCACTCTTTTCCTTAAGGTTATGATTATGATCATGAAGGTGATATTTAACAAGATTAATTAAGTGTTTTTCAAAGCACAATAAGAGCTGAGAACCTTAAACGATTTTTAACCTGCTCTCTAAGCTATGTGGATGAAAGGAAATGAGGAAATGGTTCAAGATCTCATTTGCAGAAGAGAAAGTTCTTTTACTCTGTTGTTAACCATAACTCATCCTATAAATGAGAATTAGATAAGGCAAGATCATGTCAGTTAACAAGTCAAGCACCCTGCCCAAACCAAGCTACTTCATGTAGTATGCCACCCCAGTAAAAATAAGTGCCTCTTCCACTGTTGATGAACAGAAAAAAAAAGAAGGAAAGGCTGAGGTTTTTTATACTGAGCATGGGTTGGGGCGGGAGGGGAAGACTAGGCTTTATACCAACTAAAATGCATGACTGTAACGGCAAAATGTGCTGTGCTAAATCACTTCAGTCCTTTCTCTTTGCGATCCCATGGACTATATTATGCCTGCCAGGCTCCTCTGTCCATGGGATTCTCCAGGCAAGGATACTGGCATGGGTTGCCATGCCCTCCTCCAGGGGATCTTTCCAACCCAGGGATCAAACCCACATTTCTTATGTCTCTTGCACTGGCAGGAGGGTTCTTTACCACTAGGGCAACCTGGGAAGCCCTCTAAAAGGTTAGGGAAAATTAAACAAAATTCTTTTGTCTGCAAATCACATCTACAAATTTAACACACCTGAATTTGAGCTCAAAAACAAGATTATAATCCAAAGCTGTGACACTCTATGAGATGGAAGAAAAAAAAATTATATATATACATACATACGCACACACACATATATACATGTGGTGGTATAATCACTAAGTCATGTCTGACTCTTGCAATCCCATGGACTGTAACCTGCCAGACTCCTCTGTCCATGGGATTTCCCAGGCAAGAATACTAGAATGGGTTGCCATTTCCTTCTCTCAGAGATCTTTCCCACTCAGGGATCGAACCACTGTCTCCAACCCACGTCTCTTGCATTGTAGGCAGATTTTTCACCACTGAGCCAGCAGGGAAGCCCATATTTGCATATATATTTCTCCCAAGTGCTAAACAATATATATTTCTTTCTGACTAAGAAGTGAGGTTAAGTTGTGTTAAAAACTGTAAATAAGTCTTTAATTCTAACACTTTAAATGAGGTAAATGGTTAATAAATAGACAAATCTAGTATAGAAAGTCAATCTCTTCTTTTCTGAGAACAGACTTCAATTTATGGTAAAATTATCACAGATGACAGGTGTTAAAAATTCAAAAACAAAAAAAAAAGAGGAATCAGTAACTGGATTATAATGCTTCTATCTACTTTACTCAGCAGCTATCCAAAGTTTTAAAGGTCTATTAGAATGAAAAATACACAGGCAAATTCCTATGTCTAAGAAATGCTGTACATGAAACAGAGGGAAAAGTCATTCTAATAATGTTCTGACAGAACCTAAGCCATCTTATATTTCAAAAGTTTCTTGCACGAGTGGGCTGCAGCTTAAATATAATGTCCCATAGAAACAAAACTTTTAAAAAGTATGCATATTCCCAAGCAGGTCCATCATAGATAAAATTTACCCCATATAGTTGAAAAAGTAATTATGTGATATATAGTAAAGAAAAAATAAAGAAATTGTCTACCTATTCTCATATTGGACTAGAATTGATCTTTAATCTCCAAAGCACTTCATGGTCCAAAAATGTCACATTCTTTTTGCTCTGCAACCCACCTTCTTTAACTCATTTTAATCAAATGAACATTTCCATTTTTCTCATTGGTTATCTCTATTCCTCCACCTCCTAAACAACACTTGCCATTGTCAGATGTAATTCTGGCCAATCTGGATAGTATAAAATGGCATCTAATTGTAGTTTTAATATGTATTTTTTTTTTGTTTACTAATGATACAGAATTTTCTTTCCTGCTTTCCTTCTTCCCTCCCTCCTTCCTTCCCTCATTTGGATATCTTCTTTCTCTTCTATGCAGCCTGTCTTCTCACCCTTTCGGTGATATGTTTTAATGAACAAAGGTTCTTAAATTTAATGAAGTTCAACTTTTTTTTTTTAATGACAAGTATTTTATGCCCTGTTTGTAAAAATCTGTTTATCTTTTGATTATGAATATAATCTCCTATGTTATCCTCTCTAAAGTTTAGAACACCCCAGGTAGAATAGATTTTGGGGTATGGTGTGGGGTGTAAATCTTTTTCATGTATGATATCCATCAATCACAATTAAAAAAAAAATACAATATAGAATATCAGCCAGCACAAAAATTTAAAAAGTGAAACATTTCAGGCAATAAAGGAGAAGACACAAGATATAATTCTTCCTCACTTGCCATTCTTCTAAGGAAAGTAGACGAAGGTGAATGAAGGAGTTGTGTCATATCTATATTTAAGTTCAACTTGGAGTTTGCTCAGATAGCCTTCTCATATTTAACAACTACCACCACAACGATAATAACAGTTAACATGCATTGCACACTTAGTAGGTGTAAGTGCATGATCTCATGTAACTCTCACAATCCTGTGAGATGGATACTACGCTCTCTACTTAATAAATGATGAAACTGAGACAGGAAAGATGTTACCTAATCAGCGCCCAAGTTCTTAAACACTGCCTCTCTCATAACTTTTATTTCTGAGCTCGGAGATCCTCCATCACGCGCATGCGTTTTCGTAACTTTCACAGGTTGAGATAACACAACACGCCATTCTTCCTATTTTTTGTCTAGGTTTCAAGAAAATTCCTACAGGGGAATACTCTACATACAAAATGTAAATAATTATGTACTCCTAGTTTGATAACATAGGAAAAATTACAAGAGAATCAAAAGTGTCTTCTGGAAGTAACATGGACATATAGTTAGCACTACTGTGATTCTGTGGTCTAGAGAAGTTTTAAAAACAAGTCACTAAAATTACAGTCTATGTGGCTACCTTAGAATGCCTCATATTAATAAGTTTAAAATAATTTAACTAAGAAAAGCTTTTTCTAGACTGAAAACTGCAGAAAGTTTACTACTTTTTTGCTGCAAGAACTCAGGCATATTTTTATATTATTCTACTTAGGTCTTAGCCTATATTCCTTATACAGCTTTTAATGTTACAAGGAAAATGGAGATACATTAAATTTTTTGAAAAAGAAAAAAAACCATTGCTTCACATAATTTTTACAGGATGCAGGAACTTGAAGGATTCTTAGAAAGATCTGCAGGTACTCATTTTACTAAAGGAGAAACAGAGGTCCATAGAAACTTATACCAGATCCCAGAGACAGTAAAGGTCAGATTTTACAATGGCTGTAAATCCCTCTTAAAATAATATTTGTTATCTGTTTCCATGAAATTCTAAAAATTATTCATGACTTTTGAGTTTTATTTTTTCCATGTGTTGTTTTTATAATGATTTACAGGAAAAAAAGAGTTTAAATCTTCATTTTTATTTCTTTATTCCAAACTCTCAGCAATGTGTGTTTGTGTTCAGTCGTTCAGTCATGTCCAGCTCTGTGCAAGCCCACGGACTGTAGCCTTCTAGCTCCTTTGTCCATGGACTTTTCCAGGCGAGAACACTGGAGTGGGGTACCATTTCTTCCTCCAGGGGATCTTTCCGACCCAAGGACCAAACTCGCATCTCTTAATGTCTCCTGCATTGGCAAGTGGATTCCTCACCTGTGCCACCTGGGAAGCCCAACTCCTCAGCAATAAGACTACCCTATCTAAGTGATATGTGAAAGGAAAAATAAACAATACGGGCTCTGTCTGAGCTTCCTCCTTTGGGACCAATATACGTACACCCAGGATGTCTACCTGTTCTCTGGAGACTGCAGGTCCCCATGCCATTCTACCAGTTAGGGAAAAGGAAGAGAGCAAGAGATAATGGTGGTTTCTATCACTGCCCATTTTCTAAGTAACTGACAAAAGCTTTGAGCATCAGTGCTGCCCCTGAAGGCAGGCAAATCTTCGAATCTGTCTTCAAGAAAATTTCCAACAGTGGCAGAATTACAACACCTTCCTAAGGAATCAGAACTATGAGCGATGCAGACTTAGGGCGCCAAAGATTACAAAAGCCAACCTTCATTGATGGCCTCCAGCAAAATAGCTAGGGGCGAGAAAGGCCAGTATAATAAGAAGAGCACCAGAAAGGTTGAAAAAGGAAATGAGTTGGGTTTTTTAATTCATTACATTGTTTTTAATAAGCTAAATGAGATATTCCCCAGTTAACAATAATTAAGGACACCCACAAGGAAAGCTTTACTCATAGACATGTAACACTAAAAAAGAAAAACTTCCTTTTGCAATGAAATTTTTCAAACTTCAAGAAGAAAATGCTTGTTTATAAAATATGTACTATAAAATATAAAATTATACTCAGTAAGAGCTCTTTAAATATTTTAACACATCTCCAAATGTTAAATAATTTTATTAAATTTTACTATAAATCAATGAATTGGAATAAATCCACCTATTTTTTTTTAAGGATCTGAGAACTTATAACAAAAATAAACTTTGAAGGCAGCAAATAAGAGCTTTTTACTACTAAAGAGGCTAAATCTCAGTGGGTTACTGATATATTTTAATTTACAGGAAGCTTTACTACACCCCAAGCAAACAAAGTATTAACATAAAATGTAGATATAAAAGCAATTAGTTTCCATTTTCAATTTACTTACTTGACTATAGCACTATTATAAAAACTTTTAACTGAAATCCTATTTTGTAAATTTCTTAGCAACCTTTAAATAAGATCTTATAATACCTATGAAGTTCTTGATTATTACACAGAGTAAAACTGAAAATTCTAATTTGTTTCAGAGGCAGAATCATCATTCCATGGAGCTCAAACAGAAGAAAGTTTTGCTACTGAAACTTCCCACAGTGCACCACACTCAGATAGCACATCTGGCTACTCATCAATGTGGTAGCAGCAAAACAGACAGGGGCCTTTCCATGGTATGCCAATGTAGCTTCTCTCTCTCTCTCTCTCTCTCCCTCCCCACCTCTCTCATCTCCTGTCTTCTTCCCCCCCACCTGCCCCCGTCTCCCCTCACCTTCCCTACGTCTCCTAGCCTCATAGTGTATCACAGTCTTCTAAAGAATCGTGAGGGACACAGGTCTCATGTCTGTTAGACAAGGACTAGCCCTCCTATAAACTTCATTCCCACCCCCAAAACCATGTGACCACCACTGCAACGGAGGCTTCTTCCAGATACCTCAGAAATAGGGTTTCAGTTTAAAACAAAAATTTTTAAAAATCTGCTCAATTCCACTCTTCAAAGTAATATCATGGAGTTTATTTTCCTACCAAGAGAGTATTTTTGAAACCAGAAATAAGGCTGCATTAACTTTATAGGACTCAGAAGTTACTGTTTTTACCATTCTTAATATAAACAAAAAACAAATATTATAAAAAATGTAATAATCATCAAGGTTTTCCTTCTGGTTCATTATTTACATAGTTTTCCTGTGTTATTGTTGTAATCTGTAAGACACTATAGTGAAAGATTCTCAGTCAAAGATTCGTTTCAGTAGAGGAATGTCTTGTATTTTAAAAACCCTGTAAGTTTAACAGTTTGATAATACAAAGTGAACTTCACACTAATCTTTAAATGTCACTAGACAAATGAAAGGAAAAGACTGCTACTCTGAGTGAGGGAGGCCAAGCCCATATATGTCTATAATCTTATTTTCCTTATCTTAAAAAAGCTAAAAGAAAACAAACAAACAAACAAACATAAATCCAGCTGCCCCATAAGAATACTCTATAAGGGTGGGGCTAACAGTTTTATAAAGGTAATCTTTGTGCTAAGGAAAGTCTTTCTGTAAATCATGTTTTCATTGCCATAGATTCAGAAGGTTCAGGCTGTCATTTCCATACTACTTGAGCATTTTTGAAGATGATTCTGTTTATGATATGCCTCCTACCTGTCTCTGAAGTTCTGCCAGGTTGTAAGGTAAGGCTCCTTCAGCCAGTGGGGCTATTCTCTCAATATCTGCCAAAGTCAAGCGCCTTCAGGCAAAAATATGGGAAAGAAAGAAAACTGTTAAGACATCGACAGACACCTCATACTAAGATCACCTTTCTTCAGAAAGAAAAGGGTAAAAAAGAACTATGGTTTAAAAGTAGTATTTCCCTATTCACACAGATAATTTTAGTAAGAGGGAAAAAAAAACTTCAGACCTTGCTTGCCACACAAAAAGCAAAAGACTCTAAAGAAATAATAGACAGTATATAAATTTAATGACTTTAAAGATCGATCACAAAAACTAAAGAAATAATTCTTCTCAGAAGCAAAGTATAAACACTGACTGTTCAGTTCATACACATTGAATATATTTCTTTAGTATACATCTTTAATGCTTAAGTGCAAAGTATCTTGAGAAGGATAAACACAAAAGTGACAGATACTGGTTGCCTTTAAAGGTACAAGGGAGAAGGGGTGGATGGGAGACATTTTTACAGCAGGCTCTTTAAAACTCTTTGAGTTTTGAACCGAGTGAATGAACTACTGTTTTAAAATAAGTGTATTCCATGATCCAGGTAGTAGGTCACTTCAGATCCCGTTTTGAGAAGCACTTTTTGCAAGCTTTTATTATCATGAAGGATGTTCAATACCTTTACCTCAAATGTAAATTCTAGATGGATGAGGTATGGCCTGATATTTCATGTCAATCATCAAAGACTGGCTGGTTTATCCAGTATCAACTCCAGCTTGACAATTTATTATGTAACATGAAGGCAATAAATTATCTATGTACACTCAACTTCTACTAGTCTTCAGTTCTAGGGTTAAAACCTATTTTTCAGATATGCCTACACTTACATAACTGTTAAAATCTGATCACTTAGTAGATCATGAGTCCCCTATCCCAAGGTCCTACTGGATGCCCACAGACAAAGCTTTTTCATCTGGATTTGTGTAAGACTTCACAAATTAAATACTGTCTATGTGCTCTGGGTTTTTTCAATCTATAAAAGAGACATAAAACATCTAAGCTTAAATTATGATAATAAGCATGATAATAATGTCACAGGCATATTTCAAGAAAATGATACCCTCCAACACAAAATGGTATATACTGTTTAGGAAAATGCCCACTCACAATGAATCAAAAAAAGGTTACAAGATTCCTGAACATGTACTTCAATTTATTTTATAAATTTAGGCAAATATCCACAAATGTCTAAAACTTTCTAACCACGTCTACAGAGTCCAGATTAAATCAATTTTTCTGTCCCTCACTTCCTTCTCATTTCCCTCTTCCCTCCTCTACCATTCTTCCTCCCCCATTTCCCTCTCTCACACTCTTCAACGACCCTTCCTCCCTTCTTCGCCTCTCTCTCTCCATTTCTTCCCTTCCTTTCTCTTCCCCTCCCCTTCTTGCTTTCCCTTCCCTTCCTCCATTTCGCCCTACTTCACCTGTCTCATCCTCCTCCCCTGTTTCTCGTATCTGCTTGTGTCTTTTTCTTGAAATTTATAGACTGAGCAAATTATTGTATAAATGAACTAAAAGAACACCACTGCTTCACATTAAAGTAAGTATCATGAGGAATTACTGGAATAGTTACCCGGTAGCATTATATAAGTCTGAAAGCTGGTACAGGATGTCAATTTCTAGTGGGGTGACTTGTCCATAGCGTATGGCACTCTGGGCAAATTCCTCTGGAAGAAAAAGAAAATACTTTAAAATCTTCAAAGACTCTTAACATGTAACAAGTTTCTACCTTAACTATTATCTGAAAGCTAAAAGCATTTTAGTATTATTTAAAAAATTTAAAACTGAATTTCAATATCTAAGTTCAGCTACATAGAAATAACTACAAAAATATGAAAACTGGCAAAAGATAAAATGTTAAGATGATGAAACAGTAGAAGCAGGTAAAGTAATTTCAGAGGTAAAACAATCTCTTTAGGTTCCTCTAACCTCATCTTGTTTATTTGCTTTGGTCTCCAGAGCTAAAAGATGAAAGAACTGGCTCTCCTCTAGTCACTTAAAACATCCCACCTCAATTCAGCAAAAGGAGTAGCCCTGCCCATCTTTCTGTGGCCACTCCTTCCTCATACAAAGAAGCCATTGCCACTGACCTGTTTGACAGACTGGGCCACGGTTCTTTTTAAAACTGTCAAAGCCACTTTTCCACTCCTAACCTCAGCATCCCATTAAATCCAACTGGATTTTTGGAGACCATGATGGTCCAAGTGAAACAGACACACATGGTAACATACTTTCTAGATGTGGCTTCACAGTAGTAAACCTAGATCAACCTCTCACCCTAGATAAAGAAAAGGGAAAATGCTGAGTTTCGAATCAATATGTATTTTAAAAATCTTACCCTTTGTGACTTCAACATCTTTCCTTGTGCCAGCTAGAGTGCTATATATCTTACGAACAAGCTCCATGTTATTCAGTAAGGAGTTAAATGCATTGAAGTATGAGAAGCTAACCTGGTGTGAGATACTTCCTCCGGCTGCCTAGGAAATGAGAACACAGAAAGTTAAACAAACAAAAACAAAAGCACATTTAGGGACACAAAGGAGTCTTCATTACTAAAATGATAAACAACCAGTCCATAAACACAAGGAAGGTATCATGCTGAAACACTGTCCGTGCATTTCAAGCCCTCAGGAAAATCTATGTAATTTAGGTGTTAAGGAAGAAAGCAACATCTGGAAGTTGGACTTCATGGTTCATCTACCTATAAGGTCAAAAACAACAAATATAATTATCACAGATCAAAACCAATGATTATTTAAACAGGATTTTCAAGACCTTCAACTATGAAACTCCTGCTATTTCTGGATAATCCAAACCTCAACATACAATATAAGAAACATTTTTTAAACTTGCTTTTTTTTTCTACACCCATATACAAAAACCAGTGGTAACTTTAAATTTTAAGACAATTTCGCTTTATCAACTTTACTAATCTTTTCTTTTTTAAGCTCCTTGTTATAATTAACATATAGAATGGTCTGTGCTGAGCTCTGAATCTCTGTGACAAAATGTAAAACTACCAAAAAACACTCCAAAAAGATGTAGAGAAAATCTAGGGAGGATTTACTTGCTATAAATATGTCTTTAGTGGAATAGTGCTAAAGAGGCTCTCTCATGCCTGGGGAAGAAGGGGGACAATACAGGCTACCCTACTCTGCAGGGTAGGAGGTAACTTCTCCCTCTACCCAACAGTTGGACATAAACTCAAAAGAGAATACTTTTCATAGCTTGCAAACATTTAACTTCTAAGCCAAGAGTCAGAGGAATCCAGATGATTAAAAACATTCTCTATTAAAAACTCAAATACTTATGGAAATGACAGTGTGACAACCTTAATCATAAAGATCTATATTAAGGACAGTATAGGTAATGATGGGCATATGTTCCCACCCCCATCCCTCACACACAAGCCTTAACCCAAATATATGTCATATTTGTATTAGCCTAAATTCAGATACCAGTGACCCAAAAAGCCAGATCCAAATTATTTAACACATTCCTCCAGAAATTGAGATGGCATGTGGGAAACTGAGGCTATAACAGCTCTATCTAACCAACTGGAAGAGATTAAACAGGTTCCCTCACCCCAAGGTACTGAGTCCTTCTCTCTAGGATTTTCTTTTCTTCTCTCCTCCCTCTCTCCCTTACTTTCTTTTCTTCCTTCTTTCATTTTTTTGGCTAGGGTATGAGGTGAGGGTAGGGGAGTGGCAGATGGGTGTCAAGGAGGTGAAATGTATAGGAGAAAGTGACATGCTCCATGTTCAAATTCACTGAAGAAAAAGAACAGAAGTTGATCTTTCTACCCTGGTCTAAATCAGGGATAATGATCTTCAGCTGAGACAACACAAGCACTCATTGGCTTCCCTCCATTTAAAACAAGCAGCAATCAAAAACTTACACATAAGTACAATACAGGAACAAGAAAAGCGGTAAGTGAGGACAGTTTCACCATTCTTTGTGAGGAAGTGGATGACATCAGTTTGCTGTTGGCCCAGATGCTTACTTTACAGAGTTTAGCAGTTTCAAGAACAAAAAACTGTCTGGTCCATGCAGACTGAATGCACAGGTGAAGGGGCAGAGAGAGGAGTGAGCCACAGGGGCTGACGCCCACATACTTCCTCCATACCTTCTGCCACAGCCATGGCTACTAAAACAGTGTAGAGGCCAGTGATGATCCCTCTAGCAAACAGGACCCTGCAGGCAACAAAGGAAGGAGCCATCCTTATAGCAAGGCTTTGGGAGCCTGGTGGGATGGAAAGAGGCCAAAGGTGAAGGCAGTAGTGTCTGGGAGAAGTACTGCCCTTGGGAAAAAGGAACCGCACACCCTTGTCTACATACTCCCCTGTTTTCTTTAGGTGGACTCTGTAAATGGAAATAAACAATTTGGAAATATATGAGAGCAAGATTGTGGTGCTGATCTGGGGGAAAACTAGTCACTATCCCCGCCCCCCACCAACACACACACACCCCTCCCTTACACACATCTGATTACCTCCTACCAACTAAGAGTAAAGTGACAACACATGAGAGGCAGACATACAGAGGGATGCAATCCAGGACAATGGCTTCAAAGGTCTGAGGGAACAGAAAGTTGAAGGCACTGCTTTTTACTTACTGAGACTAAGTTCTCCTCCACGAAGGGAGTAAGCATGTGAGACCGGATGGTAACCATGATGTCACTGAAATCCAGACCAGAAATCAGGCCACTTTTGCTTTTGTCTTTGAGAGCAAAGGCTTGCCTTGCATGTTCCAATTGTAGTTCCTGGAGGAAGAAGTCAGAAACAGGGCCTCAGGCTGATGGAAGCATACCCCAAAATGTGTGTTTTAGAAAAGCAGAGACATCCTTCCTCTACATATTTACTTTAAAAATGAATGATACACATCTCTGAATGTACAGCAAAACTCTTCATGTCTTTTCAAAAAGCACATTTTCCTGAAAATATATTTACTGTATGTTATTTCTCAGAAAGAAAAGTGAGTCACAGAATGTCAATAAAAAGGGAGGGAGAAAAAAAAAAAAACCTTTGTTTACTTGAAAAGTTTCCATTACCGAAAACAGAGTATTTTTTCAGTGCTTTAAGTTTTTGATTTTAAAATATGTAGTAACTCTCCTGCTTGAAGAAGTTCTTGTCATCCCAGAGCACTTTTTAGATTACAGGTGGCTCTCCCTATCCGAGGGTTTCATGTCCTTAGATTCAACCAACCACAGCTCAAATTCTAATATGAAAGTTATGAATAACAAACTGCATAAACACTGTTCATCTATCACTGTATGTGGCCTTGAGTGATACCCACAAACTGTAAAACAATCCAGAAGATCGCAGAACTTTTCAGCTACTGGGCAGCCAAACTTTGCAGTAGGTGATATCAATTAAAATTTTTAAAAAAAAAGTGCGCTTCCCTGCTGGTCCAGTGATTACCAATCCACCTGCCAAAATCAGGGTATGCAGGTTTGATACCTGATCCAGGAAGATCCCACATGCTGTGGGGGAACTAAGCCCAAGTGCCATAACTACTGAGCCCACGCACCCTAGATACCATGCTCTCCAACAAGAGAAGCCCCTGCTCATTGCAACTAGAGAAAGTCCCTGCACAGCCAAAAATTAATTAATTAATTAAATTTTTAAAGTGCAAGTAATACCCTAGTTTAGTTCAGTCACTCAGTCATGTCTGACTCTTTGCGACCCCATGAACCACAGCATGCCAGTCCATCACCAACTCCCAGAGTTCACTTAGACTCACGTCCATTGAGTCTGTGATGCCATCCAGCCATCTCATCCTCTGTCGTCACCTTTTCCTCCTGCCCCCAATCCCTCCCAGCATCAGAGTCTTTTCCAATGAGTCAACTCTTCGCATGAGATGGCCAAAGTACTGGAGTTTCAGCTTTAGCATCATTCCTTCCAAAGAAATCCCAGGGCTGATCTCCTTCAGAATGGACCAGTTGGATCTCCTTGCAGTCCAAGGGACTCTCCAGAGTCCTCTCCAACACCACAGTTCAAAAGCATCAATTCTTCGGCGCTCAGCTTTCTTCACAGTACAACTCTCACATCCATACATGACTACTGGAAAAACCATAGCCTTGACTAGACGGACCTTAGTCGGCAAAGTAATGTCTCTGCTTTTTAATATGCCATCCAGGTTGGTCATAACTTTCCTTCCAAGGAGTGAGCGTTTTTTAATTTCATGGCTGCAGTCACCATCTGCAGTGATTTTGGAGCCCCAAAAAATAAAGTCTGACACTGTTTCCACTGTTTCCCCATCTATTTCCCAGGAAGCGATGGGACCAGATGCCATGATCTTCGTTTTCTGAATGTTGAGCTTTAAGCCAACTTTTTCACTCTCCTCTTTCATTTTCATTAAGAGGCTTTTTAGTTCCTCTTCACTTTCTGCCATAAGGGTGGTGTCATCTGCATATCTGAGGTCATTGCTATTTCTCCCGGCAATCTTGATTCCAGCTTGTACTTTTTCCAGCCCAGCGTTTCTCATGATGTACTCTGCGTATAAGTTAAATAAGCAGGGTGGCAATATACAGCCTTGACATATTCCTTTTCCTATTTGGAACCAGTCTGTTGTTCCAGGTCCAGTTCTAACTGTTGCTTCCTGACCTGCATATAGGTTTCTCAAGAGGCAGGTCAGGTGGTCTGGTATTCTGATCTCCTAAGGACTATTTAAAAGCCAAATTAGAGCATTTCTTTCCTAGGACATATGACATAATCCAAATAAATCTGTTATCACAACATCATAATACTGCTATTGGATGCATTTTCACACTATTTGCAACTCTGGAAATAATGAAAGTGAGTCGTTCAACTGGGTCCGACTCCGTGACCCCATGGACTGTAGCACTCCAGGTCCTTTGTCCATGGAATTCTCCAGGCAAGAATACTAGAGTGGGTTGCCAGTTCCTTTTCCAGGGTATCTTCCCTATGGATTTCAGTCTGAGCCACCAGGGAAGCCCTTGGAAACAATATTCCTATCTAAATATATAAATACTATTCACCAAAGATATATTAAACATTGTAATTAGCATTATCATTCTTTTATAAAAGCCTACAAATCAATGTTGCTTTACCCTTTTCTGATATTTAAAATAGCTTTTGATAGAAGTTTCACTGTTTTACTAATTATATTTTTCTGTATCTCAACAGTGGTTGAAAGACATTAAAACTGGTTTTACTCATAATTCATAAAACTATACATTTGTTTTATATGTGTATAGAATATACATATAAATATGTCCATAGTTGTATGATATTTGACAATAAAACAAGTTTTTAAGTATTTTCTTAGCAGGTTGACAAGCTAGAGACAAGTTTATCCAATCTACTAAATCTTCAATAATCTTAACTTTTAAAAAATTTAATAATATCATCACACATATTTGGATTTTCTTGCAAAGACCAACAGAAGCAGAGAAACTAAAAATCAACTGGTAAAAATATATGAAAGATAGAGTACAAAATAAACAACCAGCATGATTTAACAAGGATTTCCAGGTGGCCCTAGTGGTAAAAAAATCCACCAGCCAACCCTGAAGACTCAAGAGATGCGGGTTCGACCCCTGGGTCAGGACAATCCCCTGAAGCAGGAAATGGCAACCCTCTACAGCGTTCTTGCCTGGAAAATTCCATGGACAGAGGCGCCTGGCAGGTTACAGTCCATGGGGCCACAGACAGTCGGATACAACTGAGCAACTAAGCACACACACGATTTGACAAAGTAGTTTTCTTTTCCACCCCTTCTACTTTTTAAATTCCAACTTATTAAAGTATATAAGCATCTGAATGCAGAGTTCCAAAGAATAGCAAGGAGAGATAAGAAAGCCTTCTTCAGTGATCAATGCAAAGAAACAGAGGAAAACAACAGAATGGGAAAGACTAGAGATCTCTTCAAGAAAATCAGAGACACCAAGGGAACATTTCATGCAAAGATGGGCTCGATAAAGGACAGAAATGGTATGGACCTAACAGAAGCAGAAGATACTAAGAAGAGGTGGCAAGAATACACAGAAGAACTATACAAAAAAGATCTTCATGACCCAGATAATCACAATGGTGTGATCACTCATCTAGAGCCAGACCTCCTGGAATGTGAAGTCAAGTGGGGCTTAGAAAGCATCATTACGAACAAAGCTAGTGGAAGTGATGGAATTTCAAATCCTGAAAGATGATGCTGTGAAAGTGCTGCACTCAATATGCCAGCAAATTTGGAAAAGTCAGCAGCGGCCCCAGGACTGGAAAAGGTCAGTTTTCATTCCAATCCCAAAGAAAGGCAATGCAAAAGAATGCTCAAACTACCGCACAATTGCACTCATCTCACATGCTAGTAAAATAATGCTCAAAATTCTCCAAGCCAGGCTTCAGCAATACGTGAACCGTGAACTCCCTGATTCAAGCTGGTTTTAGAAAAGGCAGAGGAACCAGAGATCAAATTGTCAACATCCACTGGATCATCGAAAAAACAAGAGAGTTCCAGAAAAACATCTATTTCTGCTTGATTGACTATGCCAAAGCCTTTGACTGTGTGGATCACAAGAAACTGTGGAAAATTCTTCAACAGATGGGCATACCAGACCACCTAACCTGCTTCTTGAGAAATCTGTATGCAGGTCAGGAAGCAACAATTAGAACTGGACATGGAACAACAGACTGGTTCCAAATAGCAAAAGGAGTACGTCAAGGCTGTATATTGTCACCCTGCTTATTTAACTTATACACAGAGTACATCATGAGAAACGCTGGGCTGGAAGAAGCACAAGCTGGAATCAAAACTGCCGGGAAAAATATCAACAACCTCAGATATGCAGATGACACCACCCTTATGGCAGAAAGTGAAGAGGAACTAAAAAGCCTCTTAACGAAAGTGAAAGTGGAGAGTAAAAAGTTGGCTTAAAGCTCAACATTCAGAAACGAAGATTATGGCATCCAGTCCCTTCACTTCATGGGAAATAGATGGGGAAACAGTGGAAACAGTGTCAGACTTTATTTTGGGGGGCTCCAAAATCACTGCAGATGGTGACTGCAGCCATGAAATTAAAAGACGCTTACTCCTTGGAAGGAAAGTTATGACCAACCTGGATAGCATATTAAAAAACAGAGACATTACTTTGCCGACTAAGGTCCGTCTAGTCAAGGCTATGGTTTTTCCAGTAGTCATGTATGGATGTGGGAGTTGGACTGTGAAGAAGGCTGAGCACCGAAGAATTGATGCTTTTGAACTGTGGTGTTGGAGAAGACTCTGGAGAGTCCCTTGGACTGCAAGGAGATCCAACTGGTCCATTCTGAAGGAGATCAGCCCTGGGATTTCTTTGGAAGGAATGATGCTAAAGCTGAAACTCCAGTACTTTGGCCACCTCATGCGAAGAGTTGACTCATTGGAAAAGACTCTGATGCTGGGAGGGATTGGGGGCAGGAGGAGAAGGGGACGACCAAGGATGAGATGGCTGGATGGCATCACAGACTCGATGGACGTGAGTCTAAGTGAACTCAGGGAGTTGGTGATGGACAGGGAGGCCTGGTGTGCTGCGATTCATGGGGTTGCAAAGAGTCAGACACAACTGAGCGACTGAACTGAACTGAAAGTATAACTGACAAAATTGTAGGATATTTAAAAATGTATACAATGTTATGATTTGACATATGTATACACTGCGTGAGGACTCCCACCATTGAGTTAACTAACACAACCATCACTTCACATACTTTTTTTTTTTGATGAGAACACTTAAGTTCTACTCTTGGCAAATTTCAATTATACAATACAGTATTTTCATCACCTTGTTATACATTAGATCTTCAGATTTTATTCCTCTCATAATAAAATTTATGCCCTTTTCCAGCCTCTTCCTATTTCTCCTACCCCCTCCAATCATAGTCATTATTCTACTCTGTTTCTACGTGTACAATGTTTTATTTTTTAAGTGATACCAGGAAGTATTTGTCTTTCTGTGACTGGCTTATGACACTTAGTAGAATGCCCTCCAAGTTCAGCCATGCAGTTGCAAATGACAGGATTTCCTTTCCTGTTGTTGTTGAATAGTATTCCATTGCATAAATGTGGAATGAGATGTGTGTGTGTGTGTGTGTGTGTGTGTGTACACACACACGACACATTTTCTTTAACCATTCTTTTGTCAATGGACACTTGTTTCTATACCTTGGCTACTATGATAATGCTGCAATAAACAAGAATACAGATAGTCTCTTTGAGATGATGACTTTGTTTCCTTTGGATACACACTCAGAACTAGGATTGCTGGATTACAGAGGCTCTTTTAACTCCTTGAGGAATTCCCGTATTGTTTTCCATGGTGGCTGTACCAGTTTACTTTCCCACCAAAAGTGTACACAGGTTCCCTTTCCTCCACATCCTTGACGATATCTGTTGTGTCTGGTCTTTTCACTAACAGACAACGCAGTAAGTGTGAGGTGATACTTCATTGTGGTTATGATTCACATTTTCCTGATTAGCAATGCTGAGCAAGTTTTCATCTATTTGTTGGCAATCTGTATGTCTTCTTTGGAAAAATGTTTTATTCTGGTCCCTTGTCCATTTTGTAATTGCATTTGAGGGTGTTTGCTTTGTTCTGCTACTGAGCTGAATGAGTTCCTTGCATTTTTTGGATATGAATCCTTTATCAGATATAGAGTTTGAAAATATTTTCTCCCATTCCATAGCTTTTCATTCTGTTGTTGGTTTTCTTTGCTGTGTGGCTTTTCAGTTTGATATAGTCCTACATGTTTATTTTTCCTTTTGGTGCCTTTGCTTGTGGTGTCAAATTCAAAAAAATCATTGCCAAGATGGACGTCAAGGAGCTTACTCTCCATGTTTTACCCCAGGGGTTTAAAGTTTCATGTCTTACATTTAAGTTTTCAATCCATTTTGAGCTGGCTTTTGTGTATGGTTTAAGATAGGAGTCCCGTTTCCCCAACACCATTTATTAAAGAGACTGATGCTGAAGCTGAAACTCCAATACTTTGGCCACCTGATGCGAAGAGCTGACTCATTTGCAAAGACCGTGATGCTAAGAAAGATTGAGGGCAGGAGGAGAAGGGGACGACAGAGGATGAGATGGTTGGATGGCATCACCAACACAATGGACATGGGTTTGGGTGGACTCTGGGAGTTGGTGATGAACAAGGAAGCCTGGCGTGCTGCAGTTCATGGGGTTGCAAAGAGTCGGACACGACTGAGTGACTGAACTGAATTGAACCCTTTCTCCATATACACATGGCTTTATTTCTGGGCTCTTTGTTCTGCTCCATTGATCTATAGGTCTGTTTTATGACAATATCATACTGTTTTGAATGCTATACCTTCACAACATAGTTTGAATTCAGGAAATGTCATCCCTGCAGCTTTGTTCTTTCTCAAGATAGATTTGGCAATTTGGATTTTGTTTTTCCGTGTGTGTGGTTCCATACAAATTTGAGGATTTTTTTTTTCCATTTCTGTGAAAAACGCTGCTGGAATTTTGACAGGGATTGCACTGAATCCATAAATTGTTTTGAGTATTATGGATATTTTAACAATTTCTCAATCTATGAACACAAAATCTTTTCATTTATGTCTTCAATTTCTTTCATCAACATCTTATAGTTTACAGATCTTTCACTTAAATTTACTCTGGTTTCCTTCTTTTTCATATTATTATGAAACAATCTTCTTAATTTACCTTTCCAATAGTTTGTTGCTGGTGTACAGAAATGCTACTCAGTTTTGTATACTAATTTTATACCTGTCAATTTTCCTGAAATTATTTTTAGTTCTAACAGTATTTTCAGTTCAGTTCAGTCACTCAGTCGTGTCCAACTCTTTGCGACCCCATGAATCGCAGCACAGTATTTTGTGTAAGCATAAAATCTTTAGGGTAGTCTACATATATCATGTCCTCTGCAAGCAAGGACAACTTTAATTTTTCCTTTCCAACTTGGATGCCTTTTACTTCTTTTCCAATTGCTCTGGTTAGGACTTCCATTCCCTTGTTTTTAATCTAAATTTTTTTAAAATTTATTTTTGGCTACACTGGGTCTTCATTGCCTTGCACGGGCTTTCTCTAGTTGCAGGGAGTGGGGGCTAATCCTCTAGTTGTGTCTCAGGGCTTCTCATTATGGTGCCTTCTCTTGTCATGGAGTATGGCTCTAGGGCATGTCGGTTTCAGTAGTTGTGGGCTTAGCTGCCTGGTGGCATGTGGAATCTTCCTGGACCAAGGATCAAAACCATGTCCCCTGCATTGGTAGGCAGATTCTTTACCACTGGATCACCAGCAAAGTCCTTCGATTACCTTCTGAATAACCGTGATAATAGTGGACATCTTTGACTTGTTCCTGATCTTAGAGGAGATCTTAGAGGAAAAGCTTTCAGCTTTTGAGTGTGACGTTAGCTGTAGACTTGTCATCTACAGCCTTTATTATATTAGTATATTCCATCTACATCTAATTTGAGGTTTTATCATGAAAGGATCTTGAATTTTGTCAAATGCTTTTTCTGCATCCATATTGAAATGACCATGATTTTTAATCCTTCATTTTGTTAATACGGTCTATCATATTTAATGATTAGCATATGTTGAATCATCCGTACATCTCAGGAGTAAGTTCCACTTCATTATGATCCTTTTAGTCTACTATTGAATTCAGTTTGCTAATATTTTGTTGAGAATATGTCCATCTATCTTTATCAGGGATACTGACCTGTTCTTTTCTTTTCTTATAGTGCCCTTGTCTGGCTTTGGTATCAGGATAATACTGATCTCGTACAATGAATTTGGAAGAAGTGCACTCTCTTCTGTTTTTCAGAAGAGTTTGAGAAGGATTGGCATTAATTCTTCTTAAAATGCTTGGCAATATTCATCAGTGAAGCCAAAATCACTGCAGATTGTGACTGCAGCCATGGAATTAAGACGATTGCTCCTTGGAAGAAAAGCTATGACAAACCTAGACAGTATATTAAAAAGCAGAGACAATACTTTGCCAACAAAGGGCCCTATAGTCAAAGCTATGGTTTTTCCAGTAGGCATGTACAAATATGAGAGTTGGGCCATAAGGAAGGCTAAGCACCAAAGAATGAATGATTTCCTCCAGTGGTACTAGAGGAGACTCTTGAGGGTCCTTTGGACAGTGAGGCGATCAAACCAGTCAACCTTAAAGGAAATCAACCCTGAACATTCACTGAAAGGACTGATGCTAAAGCTGAAGCTCCAATATTTTGGTCACCTGATGTGAAGGGCCAACTCACTGGAAAAGACCATGATTCTGGCAAAGACTGAGGGCAGGAGAAGGTGGCAACAGAGGATGAGATGGTTGGATGGCATCATCAACTCAATGGACATGAATTTGAGCAAACTCTGGGAGATGGTGAAGGACAGAGAAGCCTGGTGTGCTGCAGTCCATGGGGTCACAAGGAGTCGAACACAACTGAGCAACTGAACAACAGTGAAGCCATCTGGTCCTGGACTTCTCTCTATTAAGAGGTTTTTATTTACTAATTCAATCTCTTTGCTGGTAACTGGCCTGTTTAGATATTCCATTTCTTCATGAAATAGAAGTAGGTTGTATGTTTCTGGGAATTTATCCATTTCTTCTAGGTCATCTCATTTGTTGGTATATAGCTGAATCAATTTGAGTCTTCTTTTTTCCTTAGTGTAGCTAAATGTCAATTTTACTTTTAAAAAAAACCCATTCTTGGTTTCATTGATCTTTCCTATTGTCTTTCTAGTCTCTATTTCATTTATTTCTGCTTTGATCTTTGTTAATTCCTTCTGACTTTGAGCTTATTCTCTTTCTAGTTCCTTGAAGTACAAAGGTAGACTGAGATTTTTTTTTGTAATGTAGGTGTTTATCATTATAACCTTCCCTCTTAGAACTGCTTTTACTAAGCACCAAAGAATGAATGCTTTGGTATGCTATGTTTCCATTTTCATTTGTCTCAAGATATTTTTTTACTTTCCTTTTGATTCTGTCTATGAACCATTATTTAGGAGCATGTTGTTCAATCCCCAATTTATAAATATTTTTCCTCTCCTCCTTTAGTCCTTCTCCCTAACCCACTTCATATTTTTATCACCTCAGTTCTGACCACATCATCCTTCAAATGAAGCAGGCACTTTAAATCTCTATTTCAGCCTTAAAATATGGTTGAAAGCATTCCCCAAGGAGAGGATATTCCTGAGCTGCATCAGAAGCAGGCACATATCTACTCCATCTTATACAGGCTTTCTTTTCCTCACTCCTGCTTATTTTCCTCCCGATTTATGCCTTTGTTATATCTTTGTCTTCTCCATGCATGCATCTTAACCTCTCAGAAATATCCAGTGGCAACCATGGGCATGATTAAGCCTTATTAATGACAGTACTGAAGGAAATGTGCACCTTCATGTTAAAGACAAAGCAGAATCCTCATTGCAAGACTAATGTCCGAAGAATAGATTTCCTATTTTCTATCAGGTCAACAGTTGAAGGACTCTTGTATCTTTTAAAGATATATATATTTGAAGTATCACATATGCAGCTATAGAATAAATGGAATTGGCTTCCAAATTCTCAAGTACGGAACAACGTGGAAAGTATAAGTAAAAAAATAAATAAATAACTGGTCAATATATAACTGCTGAAGCTGGTTGATGGGTACACGGGTTTGTTTTTTTTTAATATAGACATCTTTCAAAATAAAAAGTTAAAAAATTAAAATTAAGGCCTTCAAAAAGAAGCAACTAAAGGAAAAAAGTTCTGCACATAAGCTCTCCATTTATGTAGTATAATCGAAACATCTGGGTAGAATAGATAACGTGATCACCCTAATGAAAAAAAACAATACTCCAAACTTAGATAAAATATATTCTAAAGAGATAAAAATATTCTAATAAATAAAATAAAATAAATCTGCTTCTAGATTGCAAGGGCAGGAAAAGGAACTGAGGGAAAGGGTAAATAAAGGAAGTTATACTAAAGCTAAAGATCTTGTGTTCTTAGAAATGCATCTCATCTAACTATGAGATAAAAATAGCAGAGCTTCAGAAATACTGTGGCTTTGAATGAGACTGAACTCATACATTTAGCTCTGTCTTTCAAAACTCTATTACTCACCAAAAATCACAGTAAAGAATGAAAAACAAAACAGAAGCTCAAAGACAAAGAGAACAAAAAAAGAAGGCAGCAACTACATTTTTAAGTTTAGAGTGCAAAGAGGCAAACGATAACTGGTTTAGAAGGCCCAAGAAAATTAGAAAAGCAAAAAAAAGCAATCCAATGTACGTAACAGAATCTGCCAAAGACTCATGCATTGGCTGTACCAGTACCCCTAGAGTGATGGCGAAGGTGGCACTGAGAACAGGAAGCTTAGATGGAAGTTCGTTTATAGAGCAGTTAGTTGCCTGCCATACTCCCCCAGAGCCAGGCTTCTGGCCCTCTTCCAACCCTGGCACACAACAAGGTGAGTTTTAACAGAGGGTCTCTGGACTAAGAGAGACAAGGCACAGGTGAAGGGAGGAAAATAAACGAAAGCCCACTTCCACTGGAGGAGGAAAGAAAGGGCAACCCACTCCAGTATTCTTATCTGGAAAAATTCATGAACAGAGGAGTTTGGAAGGCTACAGTCCATAAGGCTGCAAAAAGTCGGACATGACTCCACACTGAATACTGAGACCTGTAACCCTCTTGTCTTACTCAGCAACCAGAATATCAAAAGCCAGGTCTAATACTTCAGACGGGAAGCCAAACGATTATTCTGATTCCCCTGTCCAAAATAAAAGATCTGAACTAGAGGGTCCCCAGTAAGACTACCCACCCAGAGAACTTTACAGTAAGGTACATGAACCCAAAGCTCCCAATAAGCCTCAATTCTAATTTTAATATGAGCAGAAGACGACTTGGAAGAAGAGCTGCTAACATGAAAAACAGAGATCCGAACAAAAAGAAATAAAGTAACTTGAAGGAAAAAGGCAGATTGCAAGAAGAAGAAAATTTAAAAACAAAACACCTGTCTATAATATTTTTGGAGAAGTGAGAGAAAATAGTACATTCATGAAAGAAGAACAGTATAGTTTTTTTAAAAATATTAGGAAACCAAAAAGAACTCCTGAAAATTAGAAATATAATAAAAACAACTTAATAGAAGATTCAGGAGAGAAAAGAGAACTAAAGGATCATACAGTTATTATATTTACTAGTTCAAGACCAGAAAAAAAATAGAAGAATATTTTCAAGAACTGAAGTACACAGCTTTCAAATTAAAAGAGCCCCTGAATGTCCAACAAAATGAATAAAAAACTCACATCAAGGTACATCATCATGAAATTTCAAAACACTGAAAATAAAAAAAAATCTTAAAACCTCTAGAATGGGGGAAAAAAAACTATCAAAAGAGACTAAAAATGAGAATGGTAATTAACTGCTCAGTGGCAACACTGGATGTTATAAGAAAAAAAGAGATTTATTTTCAAATTAGGTGGGAAATAAATTCCTATTAAAATTCTATACCTGGCCAAACTAAATGTAATGATAGAGCAGAGGTTTTCAGATATAAAAAGTCTCACAAAAGAATTATTTTACTTTCCTTAGGAAGCCCTTGCAGTAAGTATTCTACCAAAAAGAGGGGGAAAAAAATCACAGCAAATGAAGAGATGAAATCCAGCAAATGGAAGGTTCAACATAACAGGAGGGCAAATGGACTCCCCAGCATGAAGGTGAAGGGAGATCACAAGCTGATAGCTATGTAATAAGTACAAAGTTGGGTATCAGAAAGTTCCAGAAAAGTGGTGCAGGGGCTGTGGAAAACTGTCTGGTAGTTCCTCAAAAAGTTAAAATTATCATATGATCCAACAATCCCACATCTTAGAAATATACTCAAAAGATTCGAAAACAGGTATTCAAACAAATACACGCACACCAATGTTCACAGCAGCACTATTCGGAACAGCCGAAAGGCGAGAACCCAAGTAAACGCCCATGAACTAATGAACAGACAGACAAAGATACGATATACCCATACAATGGAATATTATTCAGCCACAAAAAGAACGAATTACTAATATCCACTACACATAGGTAATCCTTGAAAACACTATGCTAAGATGAAGCCAGACACAAGAATTCGCATTGTATAATTCCACTTATATGAAATATCCAGAATAAGTAACTCTATTGAGACAGAAAGCAAACTGGCGGCTTCTCGAGCTGAGGAGAGGCAAGGATGGAGTGTGACTGCTTCTTCGGTACAGGGTTTTCTTTTGGGGTAACGAGAAGGTTTTGGAATTAGAGCTGGGGAATGTCCTAAGTGCCACTGAACTGTGCACTTTCACATGGCTAATTTAATGTTAAGCGAATTTTACCTCAAATTTTTTTTAAAAAAAGAAAGCTCCTGGATTGCTCCAAAAGAACAAAACTGATCAGACACTTACTCTGTTTTAAATATATTAAAAGTGAGAGTTTAATAACTGAGGCAGAGTCTGAGAATGAATTAGCATTAACACCCACAAAATGAACCTATGAAAATTAGAGTCTCTAAGAAAAGTAATCATTTTAGTCATGCACAATGTTTATAAAATTGTGGTGATTCAAATATGATCATCTAAGCAGAATCATGACATAATTCTGCGGAGGGTGGGGACCGAAAATGTCTGAGAGGAAAAGGTGAAAGAGCTAGTTGCCAATCTTCAATTGTTCAAATTAAATTTAAAAACTATCTAAGAGGGAAAAATTAAAAATTAAAGTATCAGCAGTTCAAAACATTTAAATAATGTTTATTATTTAAAGCTATGAAAGTAAACACTGAAGGAAAGAAACAATTATAAGAATTTAAATAAGTTGCCTCAGGGAGTGGGAAATGAAAAATGAGGTTAAAATTCCACAGAGAATTGCCATTTTTTGGTAATAAACCTAATAAAAGTAAAAGGGAAGGAGACAGAATGTTATATACTTGCACGGGTTATGAAAACTAAGCTCACCTGAAGAAACTGTGTGAATTCTGTGTAGTTAAGGTGCTTCTTCCGATTATGCCCAAAATGTAGCCGGATAAATTCACAGTCCCAATTAAAAGGGATATGATGATGAATAGTAGTCTGTCCAAAAATTTCTTTGACATTTTCTTGAAAAGGAAAATAAAAATAAATAAATTATATCTGCAATAAGTAGTTTAGTCCACTGCAATGTTCCTACAGAAAGAAATTAAGAGAAATTTTAAAAGTCAATATTATCTGCTTCTATTAAGATTAGCTGCAAAATTTTTTGTGTCCAGAAACCCATGCACAGGAACACAATTGATACAAAATATAATTTTACAGTTAAGATTGTGTACCATTACATATAAGGCCATGAGATTCTTAATTTCTCTTGATTTAATTTTAATTAGTTAGTGATTTATATCTTGCACTATAAATGGCTGCTACTTTGCATTCCAGTATAAAATCAATAGTGTTTTCCCGGTTCCTCAAGAAGTCGAATTAAGCCCTTTATCAGAAGCATGAATACCTAAATTACGGTATAATGCAATATTTGTCATACTAAGTATGGCTTGATTGAGGCTTGATTATTACATTCACACTAGCCTGAATATATCTATTGAAGATAGGTATAAGAAATACTACCCAAAGCATATCATTAGCTCAGCAGCAAGCACCTTATTAAAAGCTTCTGATATTGTCAAAAATATGGTCTTGACACAAAGCTTCAAAATCCCCATAAAAACCATGATTATTAGTCTCAGCTATTAAAATATTTTAAGATAAGTGAAATTAGTGATTCACTTTTAAATAAAGAAGGACTAAACACAGTATACTAACTTTTAGATAGGAACCAGTCACACCATGTAATATACAACCAAAACCCTCTGACAGCTTGTCTTCATGCACTGACAATGGCATTCATTTTCTTACAGAGTTCTACACTTACTAGAAGTCAATTCACAAATGACTGGTACTTTAACAAGCATAGACTGGATAGACTAATTTAGAAGCTCATGCCAAAAAAAAAAAAATCATTAACAAAGTTAAGAAAGCAGGAAGCCTCTTTTACTGATGTCTTAAGAACAAAATTATTTTCAAATTTAAGCCAATTATATTAGTGAAAGGGTTTTATTATCTATAGCTATCAATTATATTAAGAATTAGTAAATATAAGCTTAATGTTTTATAATCTCCAACTATGCTATTTTATCTAATTTCTGAAAATTCTCTAAACAGATATAAATCTCACATTGTAAATGGTTTAATGGATTCCCTTTAGCTTTAATATTCTTTTTTTTTGATAAAAGCATTGCTATGGTGGGGATGTAGGGGAAGTGTAAGAATCCTGAACTGGAAATCCTACCAGTCTGGACTCAACACGACAGCTCTGAATAGGTCACAGCGATCGGTCAGTTGGAAGGCGGCATTGGATGTCACTGGGGAGATGGGATTCTCATCTTTTCTTTCAAATGGAATGTAGCATCTATTTCTGGCCTAAATAGCAACAGTATTTCAGAGTTTTCAAATCATGTCAATTATTTTCATCTTCCATAACACAAATCAAAGATATGAGCTTTAGTTTCTGAAAGCAAAGAATTAATGCAGTAGCAAGTTATGGGATTCTAAACAACACAGAAGATTACCCTCAACTCTATGTGAGATTTCAACAAGTTGTAAAATATATTAAAGTTTACAAAATTATTAAAACAACAAGGATGGCAGAAAACTCTTTTGAGCTAAAAATACTATGGCAGTTTAGCAAAGATTTTTTTTTTTAGGATCCTACCTGCTTCTCTTTCCAAATTAATTTGGTTTCTTATTTTCAGTATTAAACTAAGGGAATATGAAGAAATTGACAGAAAGTATATTAGGATAACTTAATTACATTAAGAGAAATTATTAAAGGGAATAAGTTATTTTATAACCTTTATTTAAAGGTTAAAACTGTCAAAACTCAAGTGCTTGATAAGAAATATACTGTTATTGTATAAAACTTACTTAGCAGCAGTAACAGAATACAACTGAATTCCCTTTGTATGTCTGGAAAATACCAGAATCTCATGTGAAACTATATCAAATAAAACCAGACTCAAAATCTTTCAAACTTATGAAAATTTAATGAACCATAAAAATTGCTTTTTCTATCACAAAAAGGACATTTATAAACCAAAATTACAATGTGTAATTTACATTCAGAAAAAAATGGCACTATAATAAAAACTTTTAACAAAAATTCTACTTAGTAAACTTCTTAGCAACCTTTAAATAAGATCTTACAATACCCTTGAAACAATTAAACTGATGGCTTAAATTACTCATATTAATTTCTCCAAATATAGAAGTGTCATTTTCCATGAATATTTGTTTAAACATTTCCCACTTCTCCCAAAGTGGTCAGCTGACAGTTTTGTACATGGTTTTATTATGACCATTATTATGTGCTATGGTTTATTAACTACCCCCAGACACTTTTAATTATTTTAGCCATGTCACAGGTTGCAAACTTTCAAACCTACTCTGGCATCTCTTGATATATCCCACTTCCTTTCTGTTATTGTTTCCACTACCAACTCCCTAAGGCTAAATCAGGAAGCTTAGAGAAATAACTAGTACAACCACTGTTTTAAAGTCAAATTCATAATTACCACTTTACTTTTACCAGGATATGCTTATCCAAAAAAAAAAAAAAAAAAGTTGTACAAAAGCTCCAGAACTGGAGAGCTTAATACTGAGGCATTAGCCCAAAGCACTAATGATCTCCTCTTATCCAGTTTTATCAGGCTCTGTATGACATGAAAGGGGGCACCAATAATCTCAAAAACACCCAATGTATCCAACTGAAACTACATAGTAAGTTTCTCCCCAGAGAGAATCCCGTCTTTCCAGTGGCAAACAAAGGTCTTTAGCTCTCTAAGCAGTGCTATTTCAGTGGCCACAGTCCTGGCTTGGATGAAAGTGATAGGAGAGTCACATCTTATTGGCAACAGGGTCATGATCGAGTGTTTTATATCAGGTTGGCATTGCTAAGGGAAATAGGAATCCATTTGTTTTCTGACATACAGAAAACAAAAGACCACTTTTTCACTTCCTGCGGAGCATGGGCTTATAAAAGAGATGGTTTATAATTCCTTTGAAAGGGGAAACAGGGTCAGATACAAAAGTAGCCTGTCATGTTCTTTGCTTAAAGGAGAAGAGCACAATGATTTGTCAGGAGGGCAGGTAAATGGTGACAACTGTGATTAAGTAAAAATGTTCACAGACCTATAACATTAGTCAATTTAGCTGTATCAGTCACTTATGATGATTGGACTAAATGAAATACACGGAAGCATATATATTAGGTAAATATGTCTTAACAGAGGTTTTAATTTCCCCAGCAGCCCACACTGTGTCTCCCCATCTTATCCACCCTCATCCCTCCCCTGGTCCTTATGGGAGCTTCCTACTGGTCTTGTTCACCTTTCTGCAGTACAAAATTACCTCTGACCGGGGCTGGCACTCTTCTCCAAGACTGCCACCATGCCTGTTCCATGAATGAGCCTGGAAGGAGCTGCTGTACCAACGGTGTGGCCAGAGAACTCCTCCTGTAGGTATACAAGCCATCAGCCCTGTGACACAGCCCACCTACCATCAGCCCAATGACATCCTGATTCCAAGGATTCCAGCCCAGCAGGAGCCACTGCTTCCAGCTTATAGGCTTGAGAGCAAACATTTTTATTGTCAGAGGGGAAAAAAAAGAGAGTCCTCAACAGCTGTTTCACCTGCACAGTTCTTAAACTGAAGTCAGAGAGGCTTTTAAAAGGACTCCCACCATGAACAATGAATATCCTTGTGTATAACTGAACAAAAACAATGGCAAGACTTGTGGAAGAGTTTCTCAGAGAAAGAAAACTTGAGGGGAAAGAAGAGGAACAACCAAGAGACTGAAAAAGAAAACAAAGGAAAACAAACAAGAACAATAAAAAAGATCAACAACAGGAGCTTGTAGAAGTCCAGGCCAACACAGCATGTCAAGCCAGACTTCTAAGTCCTACTTCAGGTGGCTTGTTAATTTCTGGGGTGACCTTCTCTGTTTTACTGAGGGAAAAGTACTTCTATTAACCTCTTTACCTACCTCCAAAAGGGACTACTGTACAATCAGTCCACACAGTTGTCCTGCTGCCAAATATACGTAAAGGTCCATTTCTCAGGAAAAATGAGTTTACATTTAAAGAGCATCTATTACTATAGAAGGTAGATGCTTCAACAATCTATCACCAAATGGCATAAAAACAAGTGATACCATGTCCTATTTTTACCTCAAACTCTAAGCATTTTTGAGTATTAATGTGACCTTCTCTGTAATATCTGAGTCTCAAAAATTCTAATTCGAACACCCAAGCGAAGCTCTCATTCTTACCAAGTTAAACTAGGTATTTATTACCATCAGGATTTCATATTATACTATGTCTATATCTTTGTTTCCACTGACAGAGGATATGACATTTTCCATATCTAGATTTCCATCTCCTAAACCTTTTAACCATAGCAGCAGTCATGCCTAAGACACTCCAATCTGATTATTATGCCCTTTATGGAAAAGGAGTATTTTAAAGGCACAAATGGAACATGTATTTATTTGCTATACACATTGGTGGTCAAACAGCATAAAATTAAAAGGAATCCCTACTTTTTGAGGGTTATACAGTCATACTGATGGTCAAACAGCATAAAATCAAAAGGAAAACCTACTTCTTGAGAGTTCTACAGTCAAGGGATAAAGATACGCCCCTGGAAAAGTTTCCTTGTAACAGTTCCCATTCCTAGGCAAACACTTTTAGAACACAATATTGATGAGATTTTTAATAGGAAATTTAGAATACATTACATGTTTTATATTCATTTATTAGTTAATAGGTAAGAGTATTGTTGGGTTTTTTAGAATCCTTGTTAAAGCAATAGGTTTCTGTTTTGTTTTGTTTTGTTTTTTAACTTAGGACAAAGGTATGGCAACTACTGACAATACAGTGTAGAAGCGCTGGTTATCTTGGTTACCTCAATCCAATTCTATTGAGCACCCAATACACTAGTGGATGATAGTGAAAGCAAGGCAAGTTACACTGTATCTAGCACACACCAGTCATGCAATGGCCCGTAGAAGGCTCATGCCACCAGGCAGAAACAGATATACAAGCCATTAAGAAATCATCCACAGCATGCATTAGAAGTTTCACTAAAAGAACACCAAAGAAGAAACAACTAACGATGTTATTCATTCTTTTAAAAACTTCAGAACCCTCTCCTGAGCTCGTACATTCTGAAATGGATTATCAACATCTTGATCTAAGTCCTCTCCCCTAGAGCAAAGGCATCTTAAAAAAAAAAAACTTGTCCAGCATTCAAGTAAATGTTATTCAATACTGCTATATATATAAATACTTGCAAAGATATACACAATTTAAGTACACAATTTGATGTGTATAAAAGCCATATCTAAAAAAACAAAAGCATAGATGAGAACAATCTATATAGACATACACATAAATCATAAGAGTCCAAGAGAGAGAGATAATACTGATGGCATAATAGTTTTTCCCTAATCCATGACATTTTGCATCCAATATTCTCTCCTGCCTTTCTCTCCTGATGTGCACAAGAAAAAACTATACTTTAAATAAGCTCCAAACTAGAAAATATAAGTCCATCAGGTGAAAAGGACTGAGTTAGAATGGATCTAAATTTCTTTCTACCTAAACATACATCTGTAAAGATATAAGCATAATTCTTTTTATTGAGTGAGTACAAACATGAAAACTGACCTTTATCACAGATCCAAAATTCTATTAAAATTAACTCCAGGTTAATTATTTCCTTATGCTAAAATTCTGTAGTCAAATACAGCCTGAAATGAGTGGCCTTAGAAATCTTGTTAAATAGCATTTGTAACAGTTTCAGTGCTTTTTTCTCTCCTTCATTATGATTCTTTTCATTATAGTTAAGAAGGTTCGTCTAAAAATGAATCCTCAACATTAGGGAAGGGAATGGTCCAGGTCCCCAGGATTTAGGTGAACACCATCAAGAGAACCATCCAGTTGGCCAGGGATCACAAGAAAAACTTCAAAAGAGAGTTCAAATTCATCTTACTCTGTAAGAATTTTCCCAACTCTAATATGGAGCAGTAGAATGAAGGATTCTCTGTTTACACCAGGTGCTATAAACACTAAAACTGATTTGTTTTGCTTTTAATTCTATTTGCATTTTCTTAACTCATAAATCAGTATGAGGGGAAAAACAAAAGATCTGTAAAATGCTAAAGCTGGAGTCTAATAACTATAAGCTTTCATTTGCATGAAATAATATGGTGTGTATAAACCATTTAGCTACTTCCTACACATTTTAATCCACTAATCAACAATGGCATGAATCTCTATTGTTAGTCTGTTGAATAAACTGACTTGAGTGACTTATTTTTTAAAATAGAAATTGGAAAAGGTAATCAAAGAATCATAATACCAAGGTAAAAGGGACAAAGTAAGTTAGAATTTGGCTTTGGGAAATCTAATTTTTAAGCAAGCACACAGGATAGAAGTATGGGCATACTGTCACTAATACAGATATTTATATCAAGTTATTTCCCAAGCATCTGTGCACCATATTTAGAAGTAAGGCATACGAACACATGTGATAACTATTGAAAACAGAAAATTCAGCATTCTTAGAAGTACAAAGTTAATGCTGAATGATGAGATGATAAAGCCTTTATGTTTTAAACTATAAAATCTAGGCTTTTCTGAGGAAAGTCAACATTCTTTAGGAGGCAGAAAAGGCCAGGGCTTGCTCCAAAGAGAGAATGCCAAGATAAACGCAGAAACCTAAAGAGCTCTGAGTAGGTATTTATTTGGGAAAATGTTCTTACGCAGAAGACAACTGGGTCAGTGGGCAGAAGAAATCAGTTAATGCCGTGCTAGAACATATGCCCAGGAAGATGACAGCAAAGCTGCACCAGTCCTTTCCAATGCCTGCACTTTCTCACCATTCTCACCACAGCAGTGATTTCTCCCTTTGGGTTTAATAAGAGGATATTTGTTTTCTAACAAACACTACAGTGAATAAACATTTAGCACCGAGGCTCAGGGGAAGCTGGATTTTCAGGAGTCTAACACAAACTGATGCTAATTCACAGTGCACACCGCTAAAAGGGCTCAAGTTTCAGTTTTACAAGATGAAAAAGTTATCGAGATGTGTTTCATGACAATGTGAATATACTCAACACTACTGAACTGTACGCTTACAAATGGTTATGATGCTAAGGTTAGTGTTAGGTACTGTTTACCACAATGAAAAAAAATTCAAATATTAAAAAAAGGGAGGAGTGCTCTAGGTCCTTGAAAACACTACTTTTTAATTGAAAAGCCTATTGCAGGAAAAATTAGCTGATACTTTTACTAAAACATACTAATTTCTGGAAGTAAGCCTCTTTTTAAAAAACTAATCTATAGCTATATATAGAAATCCTAGTTTGTACACTTTTGAGACATCCACAGTGTGCTCAATGATGTGCCTACCAAATGCTTTAAATCGATTTCTACACCCAATTCAGAAGGCAACTTTAATATTCTAGCCTTCTTTTCTAAAATCAAAAATTTTAAATGGGGCTTCAGAGAATGCTAACTCTTCCTGCCTTAACCCCTTCCTTCAGTTCCATTCTTGGGCGTTAAAATGACACAGTAGCAATTTTCCAAAGAGGCTCCAGAGAAGCTTTGAATTCTCTACCCTGAAACCCCTTAAAGAATGAGATGATTACTCCATGTTGTTCAGTCTGTTTCATAAAAAATCTATCCCAGGCTGGCCCAGAACAAGGTAATTGTATACCACCAACTTTAGGAATGTGAAAGTGTCAGAGAGGCAATGAGTTGAAGCAACAACATTCCTACATTCCTTAATTTTTTTTGCAATAGTTTAATGCTTTAAAGAAAATAAAACCATTTTAATTTTATCTACATAAATTCTTTTAGGAAATTAAAATTTCATTTTCTGACTAGCTCTTAAATAAGCAGCAATCTATATGCAGTTACTAAATTTAACAATTAAAGATTGAACCAGCCTCACTAACTTCACTTAACTATATAATCTTTTTTTTTCCTTACCAAATGTCACCTCTCCATTTCCACTCTTGTCAAACAATTGGAAAGCCACTATGAACATGGAATCTGGAGCACATAATACAGATTCAAATGCCAAAAACTCTTGATAGGAGATCAACCTGGAATAAAATATACAATGTCATCAGCTGGTAACCTGCCTTTACAATATGAACTATTGCTCAGGGTAACCAGATAACTGATGAAGAGAAGTTTCTCTATAGTGATATTCCAGATAATAAAGAAAGAAAGAATGACAGAATATTGGTTGTTGGTGGTGTAGTCGCTAAGCTGTGTCCAACTCCTATGACTCAATGGATTGCAGCCCACCAGGCTCCTCTGTCCATAGAATTTTTCAGGGAAGCATACTGGAGTGGGTTGCCATTTCCTTTTCCAGGGAATCTTGTTGATTCAGGGACCGAATCGGCGTCTCCTGCACTGCCAGGTGGATTCTTTACCACTGAACCATCAGGGAAGCCCATGATAGAATATTACCCTTTTGTAAACTCTTAACACATTAATGGATCTAAATAATAATCAATAGTCCTAAATATCGCAGAAAGAAAGAGACTGGATGAAAAATAATTGAAACTGAATCTGACCAAGTCTCTACCAGATCAGAGTTTCTAAACCTCTGCACTGAACAGTGACATTTGAAGCTGGATAACTCTGCTGTGGGGGCCTCCTATGCATTGCATCATGTTGAGCAACATCACTGACCTCTACCCACTAGACGCCAACAACACCCAGCACATTGAGAACCAATGTTTTAGATGTAATCAACAATTTGCAGAAAAAATATAAAGGACAAAGAAACATGTTAAATTAAACATTATGACAGAAACACAATCAGCAAAAATGTAGACTGTGGGAAATTAGAAGTAAACAATCTGGAGCTGGGAAAAAAAATTTTAAAGAAGATATGGAAGAGAACCAAATTAAAGACCTAAAAGATACAGCAATTAATTACAAAGATACATATCTTATTTGGATTCTGATTTAAACAAAGTAAAAAAATATTTTTTAGTTTATAAGAAAATCAGGAAATGAAAATACTGATATAACACAAATGCTTGATAATACTGAGACATCATCTTTGAGGTTTGTTTTGGTAATTTTTCTTATCTTTTAGAAATATACATTGAGATATTTACAGATGAAATACATCATCTGGAATTTGCTTCAAAATAATCCAGGGGATGGAGGAATGGGTGGAGATATAAGTGAAACAAATTTAGTAACTATCTTCACAATTATTAAAAGTAGGTGTATTTAAAAAAGGAGGTGTAAGAGACACATGTACCCCAATGTTCATCGCAGCACTGTTTATAATAGCCAGGACATGGAAACAACCTAGATAGATGTCCATCAGCAGATGAATGGATAAGAAAGCTGTGGTACATATACACAATGGAGTATTACTCAGCCATTAGAAAGAATACATTTGAATCAGTTCTAATAAGGTGGATGAAACTGGAGCCTATTATACAGAGTGAAGTAAGCCAGAAAGAAAAACACCAATACAGTATACTAACACATATATATGGAATTTAGAAAGATGGTAATGATAACCCTGTATGGGAGACAGCAAAAGAGACACAGATATATAGAACGGACTTTTGGACTCTGAGGGAGAGGGAGAGGGTGGGATGATTTGGGAGAATGGCACTGAAACATGTATACTATCATGTAAGAAACGAATCGCCAGTCTATGTTCAATACAGGATACAGGATGCTTGGGGCTGGTGCGTGGGGATGATCCAGAGAGATGATATGGGGTGGGAGATGGGAGGGGGGTTCAGGATTGGGAATTCATGTACACCCATGGCAGATTCATGTCAATGTATGGCAAAACCACTACAGTATTGTTAAGTAAAATAAAGTAAAAATAAAAATTAAAAAATAAATTAAAAAAGGTGTAGTCACACTTTATTAAAGTGAACTCTAACATGAACTGGGGTGATTACATGCATCAGCGCAGTTCATCCTTGGTTTAAAAAAAAAGTCTTAAAAAAGAATTAATACTCAAGGGGGATAATTTTGACAAAGTTTTGTTTCACTTTTACATATATATATTATATGTGATGTGTGCTTGTGCACTGTGATGTAAAATCTACTTTTTAGATCAAAAGAGTTTGTAGTCCACTGTAGTTAAACTATACTGGCAAATAAAAGCACAAATTAACCTCCAAAAATAGTGGGTGATGTGTATATTGAATTCATTACACTACTCTTTGTTTTATATATTTGAAATGTTACTAATAAAAACTTTAAAGGAAAATTCAAAACAAAAAGGAAAACCAAAGCTTATTCATCCTATAATACTAAAGGCTGTGAAACTAGCCAGTAGCCAAAACTACACTGAAATAGCCATCAATGATTTTTGTTCTAATTTATTTTTTTATTGAAGGATAATTGCTTTACAGAATTTTGCTGTTTTCGTTCAAACCTCAACATGAGTCAGCCACAGGTATACATATATCCCCTCCCTGTTGAACCTCCCTCCTATCTCCCGCCCCATCCCACTCCTCTAGGTTGATACAGAGCACTTGTTTGAGTTTTCTGAGCCACTGAGCAAATTCCTGTTGGCTATCTATTTTATATATGGTGGTGTAAGTTTCCAGGTTACTCTTTCCATACATCTCACCCTCTCCTCCCCTCTCCCCATCTCCATAAGTCTATTCTCTATGTCTGTTTCTCCATTGCTGCCCTGTAAATATACTCTTCAGCACCATTTTTCTAGATTGTGTATATATGTGTTAGAACGTGATATTTACCTTTCTCTTTCTGACTCACTTCACTCTGTATAATAGGTTCTAGGTTCATCCACCTCATCAGAACTGACTCAAATGCATTCCTTTTTATGGCTCAATAATATTCCATTGTGTATATATACCACAATTTCTTTATCCATTCATCTGTCAGTGGACATCTAGGTTGCTTCCATGTTCTAGCTTTGCAAATAGTGCTGCAATAAACAATGGGAAACGTGTCTTTTTCAGTTTTAGTTTCCTGAGGGTATAATGCCTAGGAGTGGAATTGCTGGGTCATATGGTGGTTTTATTCCTAGTGTTTTTAAGGAATCTCCATACTGTCTTCCATAGTGGCTGTCTCAATTTATATTTCCACCAACAGTGCAAGAGCATTCTTTTCTCCACACCCTCTCTAGCATTTCTTGTTTGTAGACTTTTTGATGATGGCTGTTATGACTGGCGTGAGGTGGTATCTCATCGTAGTTTTGATTTGCATTTCTCTAATAATGAGCAATGCTTGAGCATCTTTTCATGTGTTTGTTACCCATCCATATGTCTTCTTTGGAGAAATGTCTGTTTAAGTCTTTTTCCCACTTTTTGACTGGCTGGGAAAATGACTATACTACCAAATGCAATCTACAGATTCAATTCAATCCCTATCAAACTACCAATGGCATTTTTCACAGAACTAGAACAAAAAATTTCACAATTCATATGGAAACACAAAAGACCCCGAATAGCCACAGCAGTCCTGAGAAAGAAGAATGGAGCTGGAGGAATCAACCTTCCTGACTTCAGATTATACTACAAAGCTACAGTCATCAAGACAGTATGGTACTGGCACAAAAACAGAAATATAGACCAATGGAACAAGATAGAAAGCCCAGAAATAAACCCATGCACCTATGGGTACCTTATTTTTGACAAAGGAGGCAAGAATATATAATGGGGCAAAGACAGCCTCTTTAATAAATGGTGCTAGGAAAATTGGACAGCTACATGTAAAAGAATGAAATTAGAACACTTCCTAACACCATACACAAAGATAAACTCAAAATGGATTAAAGACCTAAATGTAAGACCAGAAACTATAAAATTCTTAGAGGAAAATATAGGCAGAACACTCGACATAAATCTAAGCAAGATCCTCTATGACCCCCCTCCTATAGTAATAGAAATAAACACAAAAGTAAATAAGTGGGGCCTGATTAAACTTAAAGCTTTTGCACAGCAAAGGAAACTATAAGCAAGGGGAAAAAACAACCCTCAGCATGGGAGAAAATAATAGCAATGAAACAACTGACAAAGGATTAATTTCCAAAATATATAAGCAGTTCATACAACTCAATGCCAGAAAAACAACCCAATCAAAAAGTGGGAAACAGCCTTCAATGATTTTACGGAGCATTTGGGCTTCCCTTGTGGCTTAGTGAAAAAAAAAAAAAAATCCACCTGCTAATGCAGGTTCAATCCCTGGGTCGGGAAGATCCCCTGGAGAAGGAAATGGCAACCCACTGCAGTATTTTTGCCTGGGAAATCCCATGGACAGAGGAGCTTGGTGGGCTACAGTCCTTGGGATTGCAAAAAGTCAGCTAAGCACACACACAATCTTTACATAGCTCATTCCAAATATCATTTCCTCAAGAGAATCATCTTAAAGTCCCCAGATGACTTCACATCCTTACAGCATTTGTTCCATGCCCCTCACAAAATTCCTGTTAAAGTAATTACATAATTCATTATTTCAAATCTAATTCCCTGTCAGAAAGTAGGCTTGTCAGAGCACAGGCTTGATCCAGGGCAGGAACTCAAATATTCTTGAAGACACTCAATTAAGGATATATGACTTTTTAGAGACATGTTTTCCAACACATTTTTAAGAAAATGACTACATTTCACATTTCATTTTATGCCCTCACTCACCTAAGTCATGTTACACATTCAAAGTTACATTTTTATTACTTAAAACATTTCAAAGTATGTTTAAATAACACAAATTACATTATATCCAAAAGCAATGCTGCTGCTATTTAGTTGCTAAGTTACGTCCAACTCTTTTGTGACCACGTGGACTGTAGCCTGCCAGGCTCCCCTGACCATGGGATACTCTAGGCAAGAATACAGGAGTGGGTTGCCACTTCCTCCTCCAGGGGAACTTCCCAATGCAAGGGTCGAATCTGAGTCTCCTGCTTGACAGGCAGATTTATCACTGAACCACCTGGGAAGCCCAATATACTCTATGCCTTTGCCCTTTATTGAGGGAAAAGAATGGCTTTGTGGTGGTAGTATTCAGGGCACTGGATCCAAAGGATGTTTGCAATTTGATCTCTGGTTCCTCTGCCTTTTGTAAACCCAGCTTGTACATCTGGAAGTTCATGGTCCACGTACTGTTGAAGCCTGGCTTGGAAAATTTTGAGCATTACTTTACTGGCGTGTGAGATAAGTGCAACTGTGCAATAGTTTGAACATTCTTTGGCATCGCCTCTCTTTGGGACTGGAGTGAAAAACTGACCTTTTCCAGTCCTGTGGCCACTGCTCAGTTTTCCAAATTTGCTGGCAATATTGAGTGCAACACTTTCACAGCATCATCTTTTAGGAGTTGAAATAGCTCAACTGGAATTCCATCACCTCCACTAGCTTTGTTTGTAGTGATGCTTCCTAAGGCCCACTTGACTTCACATTCCAGGATGTCTGGCTCTAGATGAGCCATGACACCATCGTGATTATCTGGGTCATGAAGATCTATTTTGTACAGTTCTTCTGTGTATTCTTGCCACCTCTTAATATCTTCTGCTTCTGTTAGGTCCATACCATCTATGTCCTTTATTGTGCCCATCTTTGCATGAAATGTTCCCTTGGTATCTCTAATTTTCTTAAAGAGATCTCTAGAATTTTCCCATTCTACTGTTTTCCTCTATTTCTTTCCACTGATGGCTGAGGAAGGCTTTCTTATCTCTCCTTGCTATTCTTTGGAACTACATTCAAATGGGTGTATCTTTCCTTTTCTCCTTTGCCTTTTGCATTTTTTCTTTTTTCAGCTATTTCTAAGGGCTCCTCAGACAACCATTTTGCCTTTTTGCATTTCTTTTTCTTGGGTATGGTCTTGATCCCTGTCTCCTGTACAATGTCATGAACCTCTATCTGTAGTTCTTCAGGCACTCTATCAGATCTAATCCCTTGAAACTATTTCTCACTTCCACTGTATAATCGTAAGGGATTTAATAAAGGTCATACCTGAATAGTCTAGTGGTTTTCCCTATTTTCTTCAGTTTAAGTCTGAATTTGGCAATAAGGAGTTCATGATCTGAGTCACAGTCAGCTCCCAGTCTTGTTTTTGCTAACTGTATAGAGCTTCTCCATCTTTGGCTGCAAAGAAGATAATCAATCTGATTTCAGTGTTAACCATCTGGTGATGTCCACGTGTAGAGAGTCTTCTCTTGTGTTTGCTATGACCACTGCGTTCTCTTCGCAGAACTCTATTAGCCTTTGCCCTGCTTCATTCTGTACTCTAAGGCCAAATCTGCCTGTTACTCCAGGTATCTCTCAACTTCCTATTTTTGCATTCCAGTCCCCTATAATGAAAAGGACATCTTTTCTGGGTGTTAGTTCTAGAAGGTCTTGTAGGTCTTCATAGAACCGTTCAACTTCAGCTTCACCAGCACTACTGGTTGGGGCATAGACTTGGATTACTATGACATTGAATGGTTTGCCTTGGAAATGAACAGAGATTATTCTATCGTTTTTGATCTGCATCTAAGTACTGCATTTCGGACTCTTGTTGACTATGAGGGCTACTCCATTTCTTCTAAGGGATTGTTGCCCGCAATAGTAGATATAATAGTCATCTGAGTTAAATTCACCCGTTCCACTCCATTTTAGTTCACTGATTCCTAGAATGTCGATGTTCACTCTTGCCATCTCCTGTTTGACCACTTCCAATTTACCTTGATTCATGGACCTAACATTCCAGGTTCCCATGCAATACTGCTCTTTACAGCATCGGACTTTACTTCCATCACCAGTCACTTCCACAACGGTGTGTTGTTTTTGCTTTGACTCCATCTCTTCATTTTTTTTGGAGTTATTTCTCCACTGATCTCCAGTAGCATATTGGGCACCTACTGACCTGGGGAGTTCATCTTTCAGTGTCCTATCTTTTTGCCTTTTCATACTGTTCATGGGGTTCTCAAGGCAAAAATACTGAAGCGGTTTGCCATTCCCTTCTCCAATGGACCATGTTTTGTCAGAACTCTCCACCATGACCTTGGGGGGCCCTATACCACATGGTTCATGGTTCCATTGAATTAGACAAGGCTCTAGTCCATGTGATCAACCTAGATAGCATATTCAAAAGCAGAGACATTACTTTGCCAACAAAGGTCTGTCTAGTCAAAGCTATGATTTTTCCAGTAGTCATGTATGGATGTGAGAGTTGGGACTATAGAGAAAACTGAGCACTGAAGAACTGATGCTTTTGAACTGTAGTGTTGGAGAAGACTCTTGAGAGTCCCTTGGACAGCAAGGAGATCCAACCAGTCAATCCTAAAGGAAATCAGTCCTGAATATTCATTGGAAAGACTGATACTGAAGCTCCAATACTTTGGCCACCTGATGCAAAGAACTGACTCACTGGAAAAGACCCTGATTCTGGGAAAGATTGTAGGCGGGAGGAGAAAGAGACAACAGTGGATGAGATGATCCATCACCAACTCGATGGACATGAGTTTGAGTAAGCTCCGGGAGTTGGTGATGGACAGGGAGGCCTGCTATGCTGCACTCCATGGGGCTGCAAAGTCAGACCCGACTGAGCAACTGAACTGTAACTGAATCTGTAATGAAGATAATGGCAATCTCCTTCAAAAGGGCCCATGCACGCATGGCTGCACTCAGTGGCCCCGACCCTGCACCAGGCCACCATCAATCCACGGAGACTGCTGGACACTCATGGCAAGTCTGGTTCAGTCTCTTGTGGGGTCACTGCTCCTTTCTCCTGGGTCCTGGTGCACACAAGCTTCTGTTTGTGCCCTCCAAGAGTTTATTTCCCCAGTCCTGTGTAAGTTCTGGCAGCTCTATGGTGGGGTTAATGGCGACCTCCTCCAAGAGGGCTTATGCAATACCCAGGTCTGCTGCACAGAGCCCCTGCAGCAGGCCACTGCTGACCTGTCCCTCCACAGGAGACACTCAAACACTCAAAGGCAGGTCTGGTTCACTCTCTGTGGAGTCTCCTGGTATGCACAGGTTTTGTTTGAGCCCTCTGAGCATCTCTGGCAGGTATGGGGTTTGATTCTAAACATGATTTCGCCCGTCCTACTGACTTGCTGGGGCTTCTCCTTTGCCCTTGGATGTGGGGTACATTTTTTTGGTGGGATCCCACATTCTCCTGTCGACAGTTGTTCAGCAGCAAGTTTTAATTTTGGAGTTCTCACAGGCTGCACACTTCAAATGCATATACATGTATCCATTCCTTCTGTTTTGTAAGTTCATTTCTTTTTAGATTCCACATATAACTGATGTCATACAATATTTCTCCTCCTCTGTCTGACTTACTTGACTCAGCATGACAATTTCTAGGTTCAGCCATGGTGCTGCAATAGCATTCATTCTCTTTAATGGCTGAGTAATATTCTACTGCATTAATGTACATTTTCTTTATCCATTCCTCTGTTGATGGACATTTTGGAAAACTCAGCAGTGGCCACAGGACTGGAAAAGGTCGGTTTTCATTCCAATCCCAAAGAAAGGCAATGCCAAAGAATGCTCAAACTACTGCACAGTTGCACTCATCTTACACGCTAGTAATGCTCAAAACCCTCCAAGCCAGGCTTCAGCAATACGTGAACCATGAAATCCCTGATCTTCAAGCTAGTTTTAAAAAAGGCAGAGGAACCAGAGATCAAATTGCCAATATCTGCTGGATCATCGAAAAGCAAGAGAATTCCAGAAAAACATCTATTTCTGCTTGATTGACTATGCCAAAGTCTTTGACTGTGTGATCACAATAAACTGTGGAAAATTCTTAAAGGGATGGGAATACCAGACCACCTGACTTGCCTCTTCACAAATCTGTATGCAGGTCAGGAAGCAACAACTAGAACTGGACATGGAACAACAGATTGGTTCCAAATAGGAAAAGGAGTAGGTCAAGGCTGTATATTGTCACCCTGCTTATTTAACTTCTATGCAGAGTACATCATGTGAAATGTTGGGCTGGATGAAGCACAAGCTGGAATCAAGATTGCCAGGAGAGATATCAATAACATCAGATATGCAGATAATACCACCCTTATGGCAGAAAGTGAAGAAAAACTAAAGAACCTCTTGGTGAAAGTGAAAGAAGAAAGTGAAAAAGTTGGCTTAAATCTCAACATTCAGAAAACTAAGATCATGGCATCTGGTCCCATCACTTCAAGGCAAATAGATGGGGAAACAGTGGAAACAGTGACAGACTTTATTTTTTGGGGCTCCAAAATCACTGCAAATGGTGATTGCAGCCATGAAATTAAAAGATGCTTACTCCTTGGAAGGAAAGTTATGACCAACCTAGATAGCATATTCAAAAGCAGAGACATCACTTTGTCAACAAAGGTCCATCTAGTCAAGGCTATGGTTTTTCCAGTAGTCATGTATGGATGTAAGAGTTGGACTACAAAGAAAGCTGAGTGCCGAAGAATTGATGCTTTTGAACTATGGTGTTGGAGAAGACTCTTGAGAGTCCTTTGGACTGCAAGGAGATCCAACCAGTCCATTCTGAAGGAGATCAGCCCTGGGTGTTCATTGCAAGGACTGATGTTGAAGCTGAAACTCCAATTCTTTAGCCACCTCATGTGAAGAGCTGATTCATTTGAAAAGCCCCTGATGCTGGGAAAGATTGAGGGCATGAAGATAGGGGACGACAGAGGATGAGATGGTTGGATGGCATCACTGACTCAGCGGAGATGAGTTTGAGTAAACTCTGGGACTGGTGATGGACAGAGAGACCTGGCGTGCTGTGGTCCATGGGGTCAGGAAGCATCAGACACGACTGAGCAACTGAACTGAACTGAATGGCTTTTACTTTTAGACAAACTATCGTGCTATTTATACAATGTTGTTTCTCCATGGCTCTCCAGGGACTTCCCTGGCAGTTCAGTGGTTAAGACTCCGAGCTTCCAACGTGAGGGGCCTGGGTTTGATCCCTGTTCAGAGAACTAAGATCTCATATGCCATGTGGCACAGCCAAACAAAATATTTAGAAAACAAAAAACAATTTTAAAAAAATACATGGCTGTCCATAGCAAGCACCTGTATCAAAACACTCTTGCTTACTTTACTATTAGAGAAAAGGGAGCCAGGAGAAGAGAAAGAGAGCAGTTAACATGCTAAGAAAACGAGGGAGGGCAGGCAAGGATAGAACACCAAAGGGACACAGTATTAACCACCCCTAAACCTGCTTTGATGCTTTTGAACTGTGGTGTTGGAAAAGACTCTTGAGAGTCCCTTGGACTGCAAGGAAATCCAACCAGTCCATTCTGAAGGAGATCAGTCCTGGGTGTTCTTTGGAAGGACTGATGATAAAGCTGAAACTCCAATACTTTGGCCACCTCATGCGAAGAGTTGACTCATTGGAAAAGACCCTGATGCTGGGAGGGATTGGGGGCAGGAGGAGAAGGGGATGACAGAGAATGAGATGGCTGGATGGCATCACCAACTCAATGGACATGAGTTTGGGTGAACTCCAGGAGTTGTTGATGGACAGGGACGCCTGGTGTGCTGAAATTCATGGGGTCGCAAAGAGTCGGACACAACTGAGCGACTGAACTGAACGCTGCTTTTCTCATACACTTACCTAAATCACTCAAACTTGTTTATACTAGTTCTATTAATTCAGATTTGGTCTGGAGTAATTATCAACTGTATTATGTGATTCTTGTCAAGTTACATACCTATAGGCCATGCTGGGCTCGTTCATGTCCGACTCTTTGCAACACCATGGACTGTAGTCCACTGTCCACAGAATTTTCCAGGCAGGAATTCTGGAGTGGGTTGCCATTTCCTACTCCAGGGGATCTTTCTAACCCAGGGATCTAATCCATGTCTCTTGCGTCTCCTGCATTGGCAGGCAGATTCTTTACCACTGCGCCGCCTAGGTAGCCCATATACCTACAGGACTTGTCCTCAAAAAACTATGACAGAATCAAGGAATACCTCTTGGAGTTGGAAAAAAAGATAAACCAACTAAACTATCCTAACTTTCATCACTGCCCTGCTTAAAGGAGTAGGAAACGGAACAATAGAGAAAAGAGCTTTTTAAAATGATTACAAGAAGCTGAGCTAAAAATTAAATAAGAGAATTAATCGTGTGTTATTGGACAAGTCAGTCAATCTCTCTGGAGTTCATTTTCCTTAAATGTGAAATGACAAAGGGCTGGCTACTTGGAATAAATTTAAACATCATCAATTCCTTTGATTTTCTTAAATTAAAAGTATTTTTTAAAAAACTTTAACAATGATATTTAACCCTTCTGAAATCATACACCCTTTGAAAAACCTGTAATTTCTCCCCAGAAAAATGAAAATACAAAATCATTCATTTTTGCATTACATTTCAGTAAGTTCAGGAAATTATGACAACCATCCATGAATGAGAGGTTTCTAGAAAATTCCACCTTTCTCTGCTTTTAGAAATAATCTATATGTTTATAATTTTTATGACCTAACTCTATAAATCAAGTTTCCTACCCAATCTCAATCTGACTTATTCTAAGGAGGGAGGGGGAAAAAAGGAAGTTTAAGCAGTTTTTAAAATTTTAAATAGAACAGAGATACCTTTTTCAAAAGAGAAATAGCTTGCTTTTTTAAGTAAACAGTATTCAACATTATTAGACTCTTTAGTAGCCAAAACCCCTTTTTAATAGATTCTATTCTGGCAACTTAAACACTCAATTCCACTTGACCACACTTTAACAACACGACTGCTTCTGACAGAACAACATGAAGCTTCAAGTAAGATACACCCGTGGAATGGATCAGAACGTATGGTCACAAAAGGAAGTGCCTGAAAGGATACGGAGGAAGCGCCTGAAAAATACGGAGGACGAGACTGAGAGGAAGCGCCTGAAAGGATATGGAGGAAGCGCCTGGAAAGATTCGGAGGAAGCGCCTGAAAGGATACGGAGGAAGCGCCTGGAAAGATACGGAGGAAGCGCCTGGAAAGATACGGAGGAAGCGCCTGAAAGGATACGGAGGAAGCACCTGAAAGATACGGAGGAAGCGCCTGGAAAGATATGGAGGAAGCGCCTGGAAAGATTCAGAGGAAGCGCCTGAAAGGATACGGAGGAAGCACCTGAAAGATACGGAGGAAGCGCCTGGAAAGATACGGAGGAAGCATCTGAAAAGATATGTCTGGCAAGTCTCAGACCAAGTTAATGACAGTTAAAATTTCTAGATTTGAAGGAATTCTGATTAAATACGATTAATTTTTATATGCCTCACTGTCTAATCGCTATTGAGAGACCTAATGACTGAATTGTCCACAGTAACCTAGCAGCCAATTTGACTTTTTCTAGAGACTGGGCACAAAATGTATACAAGTTCCTCAATATCTGTCAGTTATGAATCATATAAAATCTTTCCAACATATAAAATACTCATAGTAAATTTCATGCACTGTGCTAAACTCTGTGAGAAAATACAAATGAATACAATAACCCTGGATTCAAAAAACTTAGAAACCAACACTTCCACTGTATTATGACAGCCTTCTAAACATTTTAAACAGTTAAAACTAATTTTGCCTAGTTTTTCACACGCCCCTCTATAGGCAAGAAGAAGAAACCAGGCCCTTGGAGTCCTAGGGCTCTAGCTTGGAACTCACAAAGCAAAGAATACAAATATTCCACTCCCTCCATAATACAGTCCTGCTAGATTTTAATAGAAAAATGCCCCTCCCCCTTGATTTGAGTAAACTGACACTCAAGTAAGATTCACTTTGTAATTACTGTGACTGCACACATGCCTACAATGCCAGGCTAAAAATACCTCCACGTCTGAGAGTCACAGGCCTATAGGATACTGTCAGAGCTGAGCATACAAGGTCCCCAGCTGTGCCCCGACCATTACTCAGACAACCTGCCCAATGTGGAGGCAACACAGACATGCAGGTGCCCCTTGACGGGTTTTGTGGGGGGAGGTGAAGTAGAAAAGAATAGCTTTATTGCTTTGCTAGGCAAAGGGGACACAGCAGGCTAATGCCCTCAAAACTGCATGTCCCTGCCCCTTGATGTTTCCTGCCAGTTGTTCTCTTTCCTGGAATGCTCCCTCTTTGTCCAGAAAACTCTTTTTGTCTTGCCAGATTCACTCAGGTATCACTTCTTCTAGAATGCTCTCCTGAACACCCAAAACAGAGTTAATTATGCTGTCGTAGGTGTCCTTTGTATATTTCATATGGTTCTATCATAGCACCTTATTCCCAAAGTATTACTTTTTCTCTTTGTTTACTCATCCTTTCTCACTAAGCCATGAGTTTCTTCTCAAGGTCATGAACCTCATTTTGTTTATATTTCTAATGTTCAACAGTGCCTGGCAAATGATGGCTGTCTCATAAATACCTGAGAGATAAATGAATAAGTATCACTCTAAATGCTTCCCTATTATTCCTTATAGCAGTTATAACCACCTAACGCTATAGTTTATTTTTAAATTTTGTTTATTGTTTTTCTGTGGTTTATTCACTGATGGAATCCTAGTACACAGAACGTGCCTAAAACATAGTAAGTACTCAATATTTACTGAATGAGTGAATAAAAGATAACTTAGCTATCTGAAAACCATTCTGCTCAGATTATTCAACATAAAATACAGCTTTGCATGTATTTTTTTCAAAAAAAAGAAAGAAATGCAAGTATACTTGATAATGGCAGTAAATAACAATTTTTTTAAACTTCTAAGAAAAGATACAGTTTATTAATATTAAAATTCTAAATGATCATGGGTAAGTTTACAGTTTTCCCATTTTTTTAGTATGATATTGAAAAACATTAGCTTTTAAGAACAGCATACAAGTTCTTACCCATCCTTGGTTTGATCGGCTACTCCTGCCAAGAGCTGCACAATCTTCGGATTGCTATTTGGATCATTATACAGTCCAAGATAGCGCTGGACAAAGTCTTCCGGGGTCATGTAATGTTCTCCATCAACCTCAGTACTGGCATACTAAAAAGTAAATAATGTATACTTAATATTAAAATTATTCAGTATCTTTTTGTACCCAATAAAAGTTTTCTGAAAAAGTAAATTAAACGCCAGTATCATAATCAAGGTAACAATAAATGCAGAAGTTTTCTCTGGATAGTCCAAAAACAGACACCCAGAGCCTGAGTTCAGAACATTAGCAAAGTATCGATACACACTACAATATGGATGAACCTTGAAAACACTTTAACTTAAAGAAACCACACAAAAGACCACATACCACATGACCTCATTTATATGAGCTGTCCATAGCAGGCAAATTCATAGCATCAGAAAAATACAGGAGTAGTTGCCAGGAACCGGAAGGAGGGGGGAATGGAGTTAACCATTTTACATAGGGGGAGTTTCTTTGGGGGTGATAAAAATGCTCTGGAATTAGACAGTGGTGATAGTCACACAACACTGTAAATAAACCAAAAAAAAAAAAAACCACACCGACTTGGACACTTTAAAATGGTGAATTTTATGGCGTATATGTGTGTGTATATACGTATATATATACATGAAGAAATATGAGAAAGGTAAAGAAAGGTGAAAGGGCAACCAAGGTAAAAAGCCTCAAAGCCTCTGGAGGCTTCCTGATGGCAAGAGATGGGGGTGGAGACACACCTGCCAAACCGTAAAAGGGAAATGAACAACAGCATAACAAACAAGACCTTCCAACACAGGTATTCCTTCTAAGTACCAGGAGCTGGAAAAAAGAAACAAAAAAATTCTGCCTTTTATGTCAATAATTTTAGAGAATAAAATAATAATAATACCTGCTTATTAAATAAACACCTCAATATATAGTAAGGGTTTTATGTACTGTGGTAAAGAAAGCTCAGCACTAAAGAATTGACGCTTTAAACTGTGGTGTTGGAGAAGACTCTTGAGAGTCCCTTGGACTGCAAGGAGATCCAACCAGTCCATCCTAAAGGAGATCAGTCCTGAGTGTTCATTGCAAGGACTGATGTTAAAGCTGAAACTCCAATACTTAGGCCACCTGATGCGAAGAGCTGACTCACTGGAAAAGACCCTGATGCTGGGAAAGACTGAAGGCAGGAGGAGAAAGGGACGACAGAGAATGAGGTGGTTGGATGGCATCACCAACTTGATAGACATGAGTTTGAGTAAGCTCCAGGAGGTGGTGATGGACAGGGAAGTCTGGCGTGCTGCAGTCCACGGGGCTGCCAAGAGTCAGACATGACTGAACTGAACTGACTGAACTGATGACCAAACATGAACAACCAAAGCCTTCCTCTATGGGTTGCAGTTGATTAACTTAGCTACTTCAGTCAACTATCAAAGTAGTAACATCAGAACATTTCCCAGAATTGAGAAATACAAGGGGCCACTAAGTGCCAAGTACAGTCGATTAAAACAAAACAAAAACCCACACCAGGGCTTGACTCATCATCATAAAATTATAGAACATCAGAATAAAGAGAAAATCTTAATTGTTTTCAGAGGGAAAAAATAGGTCATGTATAAACAATTATGAATCATGGGCCTCAATGTTTTCCAACAGAAACTTTGAAAGCTTGAAGACAATGCAGTAAGGCACTGAAAATTCAAAGAGAAATGATTTCTAACCAAGAATTCTAAACTGAGCCAAACTTTCAATCAACCATAAGGGTGGGTTAAAAGTACTTTGGAATATCCGTATTCTCAATATGCTTTTCCTCCCTCCTATGTACCCTTTCTCAGGATATGGGATAATTTGCTCCATCAAAAAGACAGCATGAACCAAGTAACAGAAAGATGGAGGATCCAGGAAACCGGATGATCCAACCCAGTGAAGTGGCCAAGGGAAACCCCGGGACAACATTCGTGCTGCATGTATCTGGACTGCCGGTCCTGGCTGGCAGAGAGAGGGCTCCAAGACAGCAAGCCGCTAGGGAAACTGCAATGTCAGATTATTCGAGGCATTTGGCTTTGTGGAAAATAACCCTGGGAGGAGCCTAAATCTTTACACAAATGTCATCTTCTCAATGAGACTTACCCTTTATCACCCTATTTAGCACTGCCGCCCAGACTTGTATTTATATTCCCAATTCCCCTCTGGTGTTGTGCTTTCCCCCTTGGCACCTACCACACTATGTATTTTACTTATTACGTTTGTTGTCTATCTCGCAAGTGGCATGTAAATATCACAAAAGAAGGAATTTTTGCCTAGTATGTTCACTGATGTATCCCAAGCACCAAGAATAATAGCTGATACACGGCAGGCACTCAGTAAATATTTGTTAAGGGATCAGTAACAGGTACACAGATCACTAAATAAACAAAAAGTTAAGCAATTTTTAACTCTATAAAAAAGTAAATTATGAACAAGTATTTTTGTCATATAAAAATAGAAAACATTACATGATCTGGCAGAAAATAAACAATTTAGAGTTATAATAATGTAGATACCAAGTATTAATTTAATGACTATTATAAATATACTGATAAGCATGGAGGGAGAAGAATGGGAGAGGAAGTAAAATACTTCAGCTGCTATAAGAGAAAGTCAGTAGGGTCTAGAAACAGCAGTACAAAGATATGAAGTATTTCTATACTTTATGAAAAGTAAAGTATAGAAATACTTCTATTCATGAAAAATGAATAGCTAGAAAAGTTACAAGAGGTTGCTTCTAGGAAAGACAAGGATCAAAAGATCAAAGGACTGTTAGTTTGCTTTTGGTTAAGCATTTCAAATGTCCTCATTTGGGAATCTGACTAAACCAAGCCATTAGCTCCTTCAATAAGGATAAAATTAAATTTTAAATTGTTTCCTTTGTGGTATTCTGAAAAATATCATTGAGGTTATCACAGCAAATGCTCTATCAGCCAACATAAGAATGTCCAAAGGTGGACACATTCTTACTAGCTGGTACTACCAAAAGCACCTAACTAGTATAACCCCAAAATAAAGTCATGCTCTCTCTACATGCTATAAAAGTCATACCTGAAAGGTTCCTGTGTTTACACCCTGGCTTTAAACTTATTCACTGTGAGTCCTTCAACAATGCCATTCTCCTCCCAGGCCTCTAGATATATATCACATATCTATAAAATGAAAACTAAATAATCTTTGACATTTCAAAATAGGCATGCAAACAGAATAAAGAAAAATTAAACTGTATGATGTTGAGTGGATTCTACTAATTCTAATCAATTGCTTCTTCTCCTCAAAATTCTTCCATGTATAACATAATCTGACACATTTACCAAGATATGAAAACCACCAGGGTAAAAGACAGGCAGGAGTGGAGAAAGGCACCATGTTGGCAAGACTACTGGGGCTGGAAAGAGGGATCAATACAAGGAAGTCTAAAAATAGAATGTAAGCAACTGATAAGTGAGCAATTAAGTAGAATGAGTGCCAAAGGTATGAGACACATACGATGGAAATCAAAAATAAATGATTCATTTTGAGGATAGATGGCAAGGAGTTGGAGAGAGGAAAAAGAAAATAATGTTCAGAACAGGCCTTGAAAGCAAAATTCAGTTTTAACTGCAAATCGAGAGAAAGGGTATTTCAGGCTTTAAAAAAAAACAAAACAGAAATTTAAAAAATGAATTTCTTTCTTTTTGGGGGGAGGGGGGTGTTGTCTGGAGAAAGATAACAAAGAGAGGGTATATAAGGATCTGTAGAAGTGATACTGAAAAGTCAATTTGAGAGCAGATAGTAGAAGACTTGGAATGCTAAAACAAAGAGTTGGAACTTTATCCTATGGGCCATGGGATGCCATTGGAAATTCTGGGAAGTGAGAGACATGATCTGACATGTGCTTTCCCCAGCAGCAATGTGAAAGATGGGCAGGAGAAAAGACAAGCTGACTGGGGGCAGGGAGACCAAGCAGTGGCCACTGCAAAGATCCAGGGGAGAGAGACTGAGGCCTGCGCCCAAGTGGGAGTGAAAATGAAAAAGCAGTGGGGATTCTCACCCATTGCTGGAGGCTTTTTGTTTTATTTGTGGTTTTAATACTGTCAATTCACAGCATTCAAAATAAGAATATACAACGAAAAAAGTCTTCCTCTCACCTCTTCCCATTCACTCAATTCCTCACTCCAGAGGCAATCAATTTCTCACACATGCTTCCAGAGATTTTTTTGTGCATAAGTCAATTTTATATATAGGAGATATATACATAGACACCAATATTCATGCATGCACGCTAAGTTGCTTCAGTTGGTCCAACTCTTCGCAACCCTATGGACTGTAGCCCATCAGGCTTCTCTGCCCATGGAGATTCTCCAGGCAAGAATACTGGAGTGGGTTGTCATGCCCTTCTCTAGGAGATCTTCCCAAACCACGGAATGAACCCACATTTTTTATGTCTCTTATATCTCCACCAGCACCACCTGAGAAGCCCTATATATGCCAATATATACATACAAATATGGATGATTATTCTTATCCTTGTCTTTTTAACACAAGTGATAACATACTATTCACACGGTTCTATCCATCTTGCTTTTTCACATTCAGTCCTTTAAAAAGGTGATTCAGCTATACAGCAAATACCAACACAATACTGTAATCATCCTCCAATTAAAAAAATTTAAAAAGTAATTTAGCAATATATACATATACATATATATATATATATATATATATATATATATATATATATATAAAACTATCAGTCAGTTCAGTTGCTCAGTCGTGTCTGACTCTGCAACCCCATGGACTGTAGCACACCAGGATTCCCTGTCCATCACCAACTCCAGGAGCTTACTCAAACTCATGTCCATCAAATTGGTGATGCCATCCAACCATCTCATCCTCTGTCATTCCCTTCTCCTCCTGCCTTCAATCTTTCCCAGGATCAGGGTCTTTTCCAATGAGTCAGTTCTTCTCATCAGGTGGCCAAAGCATTGAGAGTTTCAGCTTCAGCATCAGTCCTTCCAATGAACATTCAGGACTGATTTCCTTTAGGATTTACTGGCTGGATCTCCTTGTAGTCCAAGGGACTCTCAAGAGTCTTCTCCATCAACACAGTTCAAAAGCATCAATTTGCGACCCCATGGATTATACACTCTATGGAATTCTCCAGGCCAGAATACTGGAGTGGGTAGCCTTTCCCTTCTCCAGGGGATCTTCCCAACCCAGGGACTGAACCCAGGTCACCTGCATTGCAGGCAGATTCTTTACCATCTGAGCCACAAGGGAAGCCCATAAAGAACCATAAAAATGCTCATATTCATTAACAAAGACTCCTGGGCCAATTTCTATGAGAAATTTTAAATAATTAAGAACTAAAACAAGTAAATATAAGAGATGGGTTATGGTGATCTTTGTTCTCTCACTTCCCAATTGAGTTGCTTTCTTTAATTAGCAGATATTAATTTTCAAAAGGAACAATATGAAAACATTTCAGTTAGTATTGACAAAATAAAGCAAGTAAGTGTCCATTTGATATTTTTGAACTATGGTATTGGAGAAGACTCTTGAGAGTCCCTTGGACTGCAAGGAGATCCAACCAGTCCATCCTCAAGGAAATCAGTCCTGGGTGTTCATTGGAAGGACTGATGCTGAAGCTGAAACTCCAATACTTTGGCCACCTGATGTGAAGAGCTGACTCATTTGAAAAGATCCTGAAGCTGGGAAAGATTGGAGGCAGGAGGAAAAGGGGATGACAGAGGATGAGATGGTTGGATGGCATCATTGACTCAATGGACATGAGTTTGAGTAAACTCCAGGAGATGGTGATGGACAGGGAGGCTTAGCATGCTACAGTCCATGGGGTCACAAAGAGTCAGATACAACTGACTGACTGAACTGAACTGACTGAAGTGTCCATTTCTTTTTGTCACAAAGTTGTCTGATATCTAATACCTGAATCTTATTCCAAACTATCACCACTATATACACAGATTACATACACACAGAAATACCAACATTCTTAACTTTAAAACTATCAGGAAATGGAGCAGCCTTAGCACAAACCACCAAGGACACAGTAGCCAGCAAGGAAATCAATTGCTTTTGTTGACATGTACTTGGAACAGGCTTTGCCAATAACTGGGGTTATAAATGATGCCAGAGAATCACTTACCCTGAGGTATTTTGCTAGAGTTTTTCCCAACTCTCCTAGTCTATTTTAACTGAAAGATAAAGTGCATAGCTCAGAGGAAAAAAAACACAAGTCTTCTCAGCAATAAGGAGTCAGTACTTGACTTCTGCAGGAGACAGTTAACTAATTAACTCATTAAATTAGAGACAATTACTTGGCAATGTCACTGAGCCTGCTGCCTGAACAGACAAAACAGAAGAGGGAATTTAGATCTGAAACTAGAATCTACCCACAGTCAGCCAAAAGGCTAGAACATTTCCTTAACAAAGAAAAGCAGGTACCTCAAAAATGGGTGATACAGTTAAACTAAAAATATTTTTTAAAATAAGAATGACCTATTTATTTTAAATAACTTCATTACTTTTAATGCTGATTTTAACTGACTGGATAATAATAACGCTTACTGCTGCTGCTGCTGCTGCTGCTAAGTCGCTTCAGTCATGTCCAAAGCTTAAACAAACAAAAAAAGGAAACATGGCCTAAAGTAACACAGCTAGAAACAAGAAAAGGTTAAGTGGGCTTACTAAGACTTTTTCTGCTAACCAAAATGACTTGCATGTCTACACAAAAAATGAAAAAAAGCAATTTAAGACAAACTTTTGGATCTCCTAGGCTTACACTTATGCTAAAAAATTAATATATTAATTTAGTTGCACAATATTGTTTCTATTTTGTTCCTATCATTTCAAAGACCGAACTAAAATGACTTGAAATGAAATTAGCCGAATATTATATCCATATTCCAAATAACTTTAGAGTTAATCATTTGCCATTTCAAAGATGTTTCTTAAGCAGTCATAAATCCTTCTTGGGCAAGAAGTCAAGGACTCATAAAAGACATAGACAAGAAGTAGCTGACAGTTTCAGGAAAAAAATAGGTGGTCTATTTTCTCAATTAAACTTTTTAAAACCTAACTGAAGTGTTTTAATGTAAAAGTGCCCATAGTTTTGGCATTTCCAGAAATACTTTGAGTACAGTTCATGTGTTTGAAAAAGCCTTGACATTCTGAAGCATGAGAAAGAAAATGGATGTTAATGAAAGATTAGAATCTTTATATATTCAATCAAAATCATTGCTGATAAAAGACAGTATGGTTTCGTACACAGATTTATGTTATACTTTCACTGAACTACCTCGAGCTTTAAAAGAGACGATCATATTACCCAGAAATGTTCTATCAAACCAACAGATCAACACATCAAGACCTCACGTGACTGTAGTGAACTGGATACTAATAACTCCTTTGCAATTTTACCAAATATAACCTTAAGTAACCTTTAGAATGTATGCAACCAACATCACAGGTTAATTACAAAGCAGACTTTACAAAGAGTTTACACACTACATTTCCACTGAATAAGGGAAGAAAAAAAAAGGTTAACTTAAAATTCAAGAACATGAATGAGTAAATAGGCCCAAATAGTTTTAACAAGAACATGAATGAGTAAATAGGCCCAAATAGTTCTAATGATATAAATTATCTGTTTAAATTGGTGTAAGTTTAAAAACAGACGTTTTTAATTTTTATATTTCTAAAAGATTTTCTAGAAATTATAAAGGAAATTTCTGATAGGCTGTGACTAGAAAGTTGGTTACTTTTTAAAAATTATACACTGTGTCAAGATCAAGGATTTTCTTTTTCAGTACGGCCACCAAAACCAAGGTAATATATCTAGAAGGACTTCTTATTAAGCCAAAAATCTGCTTAAATCTTTAAGGTTATTTTGCATTCATTTTAAAACATTTACCAAGTACCAACTTTGTGCTGGGCACTAGGCCTAGCACTAGGGATGCAGAACCAAGAAAACATAGTTCCTGCCCTCAAGTCACTCAGAGACCATGGCATGATGGACACTGAAACTAAGGTCAGAAAAGAGGTTCTAATCTCCTGCGTTGTTAAATAGTAGAGATTTCTGGAGCAAACACACACTTCTCAGAGTCTCTTTAATGAGAAATTACAGAAAGGTAGATCTTTTTTAAGGGAAAAAAGTGAGATCTTGAACATCAAAGTACTTGAAAATTGTAAAGCTAATGCAGATTGACATAGTTATTCTAAAATGCTTAGAAACACAAAAAAGCAGCAGATTCCAGTTTCCTCCTTGCATACTGAATTTTTCTGCTTCTGCTCAAACATGAATGAGTTACTAACTCTTCACCCTTATTCTAACCAACGTTTCCTTGGGGTTGGCTCCTACTATTCTTGGGTTTATCAGAAAATCAGTCCTGACTGGTCTAGGCAGCTTCATCTCTGCTTATCCAACATGTGGCTGTAACATGAGTCAAAACAAACTGTTCCTCCCTGACTTTGTTCCAATTGAGATAAACTGACATTTTCAGATTGCAACATCCTTGCAATTTCTAACTCTCAAAGGACAATGTCACAAAATTTGGTAACTACAAATATCACACAGAGCATTTCCTACACAGAAAAAAGAAATTACATGAGCAAAGGAAGAGAAAGACTTCTACCATGGCAAGAGCTGAGCACACGAAGCTAATCTTGTTGTCCTTCACTATTACTGCTCTTACTCCTAATGCAAGCCAAATTTAGTCCGGAATGCATGCCCTTTCACTACTCAAGCACTCGATGTAACAAGCAAAGACCACAACAGATCCAACAACACAAATTCGGTTACAATAGTGCAATGCGGAATTCAATAGCAGAAATAATATTTTAATGAGAAAAAGTGATTAATACATATAGCCTCATTGATTTTAGCAACACTATGAAGCCACATCAATTTTTTAAAAGATTTTAATGAGTGACACAAAATTTTTCTGGTATTTACTATAATCTACACATGCATTTGAGGAGCCTGGTGGGCTACAGTCCATGGGGTCGCAAAAAGTCGGACACGATTGAGCGACTTCACTTTCACTTTTCACTTTCACGCATTGGAGAAGGAAATGGCAACCCACTCCAGCGTTCTTGCCTGGAGGATCCCAGGGACGGTGGAGCCTGGTGGGCTGCCGTCTATGGGGTCGCACAGAGTCGGATACGACTGATGCGACTTAGCAGCAGCAGCAGCAGCAGCACACATGCATTTTTTAGGAAAAGGCAGTTTTATACATCTAATTAGCATTTTCAGTTGCATATTTCACTTACACTGGAAACAAAATCTATTTAATATTCCAAAAAGAATTCTCCAGAAACCTGCCTTCCTCAGACTGTTTCATGAAATACTATCTTCTTTTTGTGTTAATATGTGTATTTTTACATCAAGGCCTACTGTCAGCTACCATGCAATGTCTAACACAGTGAGGAGGTGCAAGACTCCAGTTAATCACTGAAATTAACAGAAGTTACCATAATAAGCTAAGTCTTTTAAAACAATTTAACCCCTAAAAATGGCCAAAAACCTTGGAAATAACGACCCCAGAGAATTCAATAACTGGAACTAGAATGTTTCATAGCAGATTAAGTTGAATAATTTGCATTGTTCTTAAAAACACTTCAATTTCTTGGTCTAAGTAACCATGGGAACATTCAAGGGGCATATATATTTACAAGCCTGGACAAATCATGTGTTTGATAATCAAGGTGTAGCTCCTAGGTGTATCAAATGCTTTACTGTCGGTAAGCCTTGATTACATAGCAAGATTTTTGCCATAAGGAAAAAAGGCCTTTTATCCTGGCAGGGAGCAGTGACGACAGATTAGCAATGTAGGAACCTGGCTTGGATCCTGATTATAATAAAATAGCTTAAAAAAAAAAAAAAGAAACAAGCATGGAAACTGCAACTCTGAATTGAAATTAATTTGTTAAGGAAAAATTTTAGGTACAAGAAAGTATTGTGGTTGGTTTGGTTTGTTTTTCAGAGTCATCATCTTTTAGAGATAGCCACTGAAGTATTTATGGATGCAGTGATAAGATGTCTGAGAATTGCTTCAAAATAATCCCCTGCAGCTGCAATATAAATGAAGCAAAATTAACCATGACAGTCGAAGATTAGTGATGGTAGATGGCAATTCATTATGCTATTTTCTTTAAATTCATATGTTTGAAATTTTTCATAATAAAAAAGGCTACCCCAAAAATGAAATGATTCTATATGTACTACCATACCTGCATTGCCATACAATGTTAAGTAAATAAGGCAAGTTGTATTAACACACATAAAGCAAGTCTCCTCCATTTACTATATTACCTTGAGCAGGTTGCTTAACCGTTCTGGGGCTCAGTTTTCTCATCTATAAAATGGGAATATTAATGGCACCTACCTTATAGAGCTGTCCTGAGGATTACATACAGTGATTTGTATAAAAAGCTTAAAATAGTCCCTACAACCTAACAGTTAACAAACAATAGTACAGTTCTAGAAGCCATGGCTCTGGTTTCAGTGAGCCATGTTTCAGAAATTTCAGCAGTGCTAAGAGAGAGAGAGCTGAACAGAACAGGGAGATGAGTTTTCACAAACCACAAACAAAGAATGAATTATAATCTCTCTTTCAGGTCTGCGTCTTGGTGTTCCTTGGTTGGACTACTATTCCTTCTCTGGTTAAGACAGAGCAACAGAAGGTTTAAATGAAAACTCTGCACATACTTCCACAGTCTCCCAGTTTTTAATCATGGCTCTACCCCTTCTCGGGATCTATACGCTTGAGAGAGAAATTATCTTTTGTGGAGATATTTCTGAATATGGGGATTTGTGAAGATCTTCAGATGTATATCTCAAGAATGTAATTAATAACTAACTGATTACATGTACATAATCATAAATACGTATTAGCATCCTTAGTCACTTTCCAGGTCCAGCATAGTGACCTGGGGAACACAAGAGACTGAGATCCTTTTCAGGAAAGAAAAGTCCTCAGCTCAGAAGAATAGGAAAGCGACAAAGAACTAAGTTTTACCAGGTTGTCTGAGTGCCAGGCACTACTTACACATTATCTTATCTTTGTAATATTCCTATATGCTAGATGCAGTTATCCTTTCTTAGACAGATGAGAAGACAGACTCCCACAGAAATGTAAACACCTAAGGTCACTCAGCAAAAGGGATCAAAGGGGATTCAGATTCTGGTTAGATTACAAAGCCCATGTAGGGTTCTGGCTACATTCTGTTGCCTCCTGGATGAAAAGGAGTCAACCAAGGCCCAGATCAAGATATCCTAAGAATGCTATGGACAGGAGGAAATTAAATCAGAACAATCACAGTCTACTCAAGGTAGAGTAGAAAATCCATGAGAAAGCACGGAAATATATGCGAAAGCTTACATTTCAATATGATCTATCTTTAAGTACAATCGATTTAACATATAAACTGAATCATTCAACTTTCAAGGTGAAAGACCTCCTACAGGTTCCACAATATTTTTTTAGAAAAGAATCCAAACTCTTCTTCATGGCCTATAAACAAGGTCCTGCTTGGTGTGGTTCCTTCAGCCTCATCTCTTACTGGCCATTCACCCCCGCACTCACTGAGGCTTCAGGAGCACTGGCCTCATTTTTGTTTGTTGCACATACCAAATCCTATCCACATCCAGGCCTTTGCACATGTGGAATTCTCTCTACTTACCTTTCAGTTCTCAGCCCTGATATCACTTCCTTAGGGGCCTGGCCACCATCTTGAAAAACGATCACCTTTTCCATCATTCTACTTACTGGAATTGTCACAATCCTGTGGTTAATATTTGTTTTTTAACGTGTGGTCTTTGTTATTGTCTGTGTCACCCCTACCCAGAATGTGAGGTCATACCCATACCTTCATTAAACAGCTCTGTCGTGCCTACAAACCTCGCACAGTGCCTAGCCTATTAGGCAATTAAAAATGTATTGACTGGTAGTAGGACAATACTGGAATGGGTTGCCATTTCCTTCTCCAGGTAGTAGGACATAGATAGCATTTAGTAACTCTAGTGTTTTAATCTTAATTATTCTTTCATCTGTCTAGTTGATTCAAGGATAAAGTCTTCACTGTATTGCTCAGTTCAGTTCAGTCGCTCAGTCATGTCCGACTCTTTGCGACCCCATGAGTCGCAGCACGCCAAGCCACTATGTTGCTAGCATGCCCTTAATGCCTAATACTTTTTTAAAAATAAGAACTCTATATAGTTTATGGCAAATACTTTATAAACCAAAGATAAAGGCTATTATCTGCAATTCCTATAGCCTGAAAAACTGGTGAAAACCTTTAATCAAGATGGCTAAGAAAACTATAGATCACTTTCTGTGTGTCTCTTACTGGTTTCTTCAACTCAATTCATGCTGGGAAGTCTCTTTGAACTTCATGTTCTGATGGCTCAGACGATAAAGTGTCTGCATACAATGCGGGAGACCTGGATTCAATCCCTGGGTTGGGAAGATTTCCTGGAGAAGGAAATGGCAACCCACTCCAGTCTTCTTGCCTGGAAAATCCCATGGACCGAGAAGCCTGGTAGGCTACAGTCCACAGGGTCGCAAAGAGTTGGACACGACTGAGCAACTTCACTTCTGAATTACTACGGAGAAGGCAATGGCAACCCACTCCAGTATTCTTGCCTGGAAAAGCCCATGGGTGGAGGAGCCTGGTAGGCTGCAGTCCATGGGGTCGCTAAGAGTCGGACACGACTGAGCAACTTCACTTTCACTTTTATGCACTGGAGAAGGAAATGGCAACCCACTCCAGCGTTTTTGCCTGGAGAATCCCAGAGATGGGGAAGCCTGGTGGGCTGCCATCTATGAGGTCGCACAGAGTCGGACACAACTGAAGCGACTTGGCAGCAGCAGCTGAATTACTAAGTTCTTACTTTTAAATTATGCACTTACTCAAAATTTAACACATATACATTGAGATTTTGTTTTTATTTTCCCTGAATTCTTACCTCAACCAAGTTAACATTATCTATCCTTCCATATACACACGTGTCTTTCCTTATTTATAAAGAAAAAAAAAACTGTTAGTCACTCAGTTGTGTCCTACCCTTTGTGACCCCATGAAGTACAGCATGACAGGTTCCTCTGTCCTTGGAATTCTCTAGGCAAGAATACTGAAGTGGGTAACCATTCTCTTCTCCAGGGGATCATCCTGATTGAACCTGGGTCTTCTGACTGCAGGCAGATTCTTTACCATCTGAGCCACCAGGCAAGTCCCAAGAATACTGGAGTGGGTAGCCATTCCCTTCTCCAGGAGATCTTCCTGATCCAGGGGTCAAACCTGTGTCTCCCACACTGCAGGCAGACTCATTTATAGTACATTTGAAATCCCTCTAAATCAGCTGGAGTAAGTCTAACTCATTCTTTTTAGTATCTGCTTAATTTTCCATGGTTGTCGTTTCATAATTTTTCTACCACTGCCCTTTGATAGCATTTATTTTGTGCCCCCAACTTTTTTTTTTTGTTTTTGAGGAACTGAGTGCTGCCACTAACCATCTTGTACATATACATTCTTATAAGTATTTTTATTTCTCTGGGATAAATATCCCCAAAATAGGATTGTTTCTTTAAATGGTTATCTTTTTATTTTAAACCATTGCCAATTGCTTTGCAAAGAGTCTTTGTTTCCACAAATGTACTATGAGAGCACCATTTTTCTCCACATTTGGCCTCAGTAGATGTTATCAGCTTTCAATACCTGATTCTCTTATTATAACTATAATATTGTGATACACTTCCTACACTTTGGAAAACATAGCCCTAACTCATATTTCAACAAAATAGAAGAGTCTCCTGCTAAAAGCTAACTCCCTTTTCAGCTGCAGGTTATTGCCAAAAGTAAATAAGTATATAATATGTCAAAAAAAATATTTATTGAATAAAGGACATTTCTTTCAATTAAAAATTTATGTTATCATAAAAACCCTAAAGAAGAATCACTGTTTTCTTTACATTAGCAGCAGCATCTTCTACTTATTTTCTAATGTAAAATAAACACGAAAAAATGGATTTTCATAATTTGATATGGGATACGATCTTCTAGTTACACTGGTGATAAGGAAAAAGGATAAAAATAGTATTTGATTTCTACATTGCCACACATTTTGGGTCTAGCATATATTATGCTACAGTCTCAACATGTATTGCCTTTATCATAGAATACATTGGTAAATGAGCAACAGAAAAATCTACCAATTTAAAAAGAAAAAAAAGAGATCTTCAAAAATCTTAAAACAGTTTTTTTGGTTTTAGGCAGCACTGTACGGCCTGCAGGATCTTAACTCCCCCAACCAGGGAATGAACACAGGGCCACAGAAGTGAAAGAGCCAAGTCCTAATAACACCAGGGAAGTCCCTTAAAACTGCTTTTTGATCAACCTACTTTGCCACAGAACACAGACCAAACCAGATTAACTCTTCATTTTTAAATTTGCCAGGTGTATAACAAACAGCCTATGACATCCCTGTTGTCCTTACCTCACCTTCCTCTTCACTGCCTCCAGTGTCTCCTTTTGCTACTCTATACCTCTGATGGAGCAGATTTCGGTCAATGATAGTGTATGGCTGAGAGAGGTAAAAGAAGACATAAATCCAGAATTGACAATTTCAAGGGTACTAACAGTAAAATATTAGCTTGACAGCTGGTTGTAAAATTACAGCAGTCTAATACATAAGAATTCATTTGCTGTGCTCCAATTTTATGTACTTGGGGGAGGGGGCAGGAAAAAGAATCCTAGTGAGTACTATTGTTCTCTTCTTTTAATTAATAGAAAACACGGCTTATCAAAATTTGAGAAATGATGAACATAAAAAAAAACCTATTTCTCTATACTCAGAATCAAAACGCTTACTTACTCATCAACTTGCATCTAAATAGACTTGCACATAAAATGGAGTGTCATTAAACAGGTATAATATCACTTTCAAACAGGAGTATTTTGCTGTTTACAAATGACTGTGAGCCACATCAGCTAGCTGTGAATTTAGACAGTCAATGCCACAGATCTAAATTTTCCAGAACTTTTCAGTTGCATTCTAAAATTCAAAATTATATCTTCTCTGTGGTCTTTAATTAGCTCAAACGACCCTGAATTCAAGACCCCTCAAATCCTACCAAAACAAAATTATATTAATAACAGAAAAACCTAGATTTCACTCTCTGACTAGACCCTTTTCTGTGACACTCTAAACTCCCATGAGGCCATTCTCCTTCACTTCCACTCCTCCTCCTTCCATTTCAATTGATAATATCACTTATAAATCAGTCCTTTATTCCCTGTCTTGTTTATTTTATAATTAATCCTCCTAATCCAAGGTTTCATCTACCACCTATACAAAACTTGTATTTGACTTCAACTTACTGGGACACATTTATTTAGCAACCAAACTTTAACAATGCCCTCACCCAACTCCTAAAATACATGCCTTATGAATTAACATTTATCATAAAAATGCTAGATTCACTACTCTTTCCTTTCCTTTCCTTTCATATTTAATACCACATGCAATTGATTTCATCCCTTCCAAAGTCCCTGGTATCGTGCTTCCATTCCATTTCCCCAGCCATCAGCCACTGCAGGTCATTATCTCCCACATGAATTATTTCAATGGCCTCTTAACAGATCTCTCTACCTACTTTCAACCTCTCCACACTTTATCCAACATACACAAAGAGCTGCCAGAATTTACCCACTTCAATTTGCCCACTGAGAAACCCAGAGTGCCTTCCTACTGTTTCAAATCCGAAGGCCTTGGCCAAATGTTCTAGATAGTCACAGTGGAAAGGTATTATATTTCATCACCTAACAAACCAGTTTTTTTTTGCTTTAATTTCTTAACAAACACAATTGTGGTTAGACTTTTACATGCCTCTAGCTTTTAGCAGCAGCAGCAGCTTTCAAAACTCATTCCAGTTCAAGAACCCACAAGTGGTATCATGTAAGGGTTAAGAATATGGATTCTAGAGTTTGATTAGAATCCAGGGTCCACCATTTATGAGCTAAGTGACATTAACCAACTCATTCAACTTCATCTATTTAACAGGAGGGGTTTCCCAGGTGGCTCAGTGGTAAAGAATCTGTCTGGCAATGCAGGAGAATCAAGAGTTACAGGTATGATGGCAACCCACTCCAGTATTCCTGCCTAGAAAAATCTCATGGACAGAGGAGCTTGGTGGGCTACAGTCAATGGGGTCATAGAGTCAGACACAACTTAGCGACTGAGCATGATTTAACAGGGACAATAATGCTATCTCCTAAGGTTGTTAAAGAATCCGCCTGCAATGCTGGAGACCCAGGTTCAACCCCTGGATTAGGAAAATCCCTTGGAGAAGGAAATGGCAACCCACTGCAGTATTCTTGCCTGGAGAATCCAATGGACAAAGGAGCCTGGTGGGCTACAGTCCATGGGGTCACAAAGAGTCAGACATGACTGAGTGACTACGCATGCAGAAAAGTTGTTATGAAAATTAATAAGATATCCTTACCTGAAATATTGTAAATTAACTATACGTCAGTTTAAAAAGAAAAAAAATTAATATAATACCCCAAAAGACTAGGCCAATGTTCAGCATACTTCAGAATGATCAGTAAATAATAGCCATTGTCATTATTATTACATGACCACAAGAATCTAGACAAATCAATTTGACTATCATACCAGAGGTCACATATTTCCCTTCATTGTTCTTGACTCCCTCAACCACAAGTTGTGGTATATGGGACAGGTCTCAAAGAGGGACTAGTCATGTTTACCTGTCCATTCAAGTCTTGGCTCAATTCTCCCCTTTAATTATTCAACATGTTACTGTCTACTAAACTAAAGACAAGTACATACATGACACACAGTAAATAATTGCCAGTGACTATTTCGATAAATATGTTAAGTTGCTAAAGAAATGCATAGTATGTATTTTTGCCTGCTATTGTTTCTAAAATATTAAAAAACCATATGCATCTAAAACAAAACTGTTTCTAAATAATGCCCTATAGCTTCAAGTAACTATAGTTTGAAGTATTTAAGATATAAATTTGAAATCTATGTTACTTGCTAATAGCCCTCAAACTGATTCAACTAACTATATTCTATATCAAGCTGTTTCAATTACCAGAAGGTAGTATCTATGTTCTGACCCTTATCAATAACTCTTGGGTCAATGCTTTACCATTACTGCTAAACATGTAGTTAATGAATTCCACAAATTTTCAGTATAAAAAGTAAGGGTATCATCAAAATAACGTGTAAAAAGATAAAATTTGAAAGTTTTCAAAAAGCTAGGCATCGTCCCAGCCCTCTCCTCTCCAAAATCAAATCCATACAGAATCACAGATTTTTTTTTCCACAAGATTTTTAAAGCTGAAAGGACTTCAATTCCCATTTCCTTACAGCCCATTGAGAACAACATGAGAAGAGGAAAGCCAGATAATTAGCTCACAGGTAAAACCACAGGATAGGGGCAGGACTGGCAATTGAACCCAGTGTTGCCAACACCTGGTCAGTACTCTGTTCATTATTTCATGAAGCATTTCCACTCATTTTTCCTATGCCTACTTCATTTAGAAAACAAAATTAACTATATCACATGAATTCCTCATGAAACAATTGAGCACATGGTATGGTTAACACTGACATATTTTTCGTTATTTTCAAGAACACTTGTGAGAAATCAAGGTTTCAAACCACAAACAGAACATTTCTATTACAATTACTTTTGTTCTGGAAATGATGCTTCCCTTTACCAGAGTTTATAAAATTTAAGATTCTCATTTTCACTGATTGGTCATCTATGCAGCCTCCTCCCCAACAATAGCTTAAGCAATCTACATTTCTCAGATAAAAATGTCATCTGCACCAGGCTGATGCGCATGTTAGAATCTGTTCCTAATATAGAATCAAAGACTTTTGGAGTTGGAAGGAGCCTTGGAAGATCACCTCTCATTTTACAACACCCAGCAGGGACCTGCCCAAGGTCAAAGTTTCTATACAAGAACGGGTCCAGAATAGACCCGTTCTCAAAAATTCTCAAAAGAATTCAGAAAAATACAGTATTTGGTAGGTCACCTAAGCTTGTCTCCCTTTATATATACTTAGACACAATTTCCTGCATGCAGAACTTCTGAAATTAAGAAATAAAGCAAAACAAAAAACTAAGCCAATTTTTTAAAAGTCTACAGCCAAGTCACTGATCATAAAAATTTAGAGAACTGAAGGTGGATTCTTGCAAGAATCACAGATAGTAACATTTTGTAACACAACCCCCAAAGCCCATGGATATAATAAAAATAAATGGAGGCAGAAAAGACACACACAAATTAAGAATAACTATATTATTCTTATCTCTGTAACAAATTGCAAAGAGAGTAGCTTAGAAGCAGGAAAACTTTATAAACATAATTTTCAAAGAACAAAGAATTTTAATCATACCTATCAATTGCACAAGTGTGTCAATATGTTTTGAAATTTTATTTTGGTCACAATGCTTAAGGGAAGGTGCAATTTTTCTCCTTAGTGATTTTTTTTTTTAATGTCTTAAGTCATTTAAAAGAAAACAATAATTTGAGGGAAATCTTTTTATCAAATCTTAATAAAATTAGACTTATAATCTATATTATTTATTCTCATGTTCTGAAGGAAACATGAAAATACTGATAAAACATTCCTGAAAGCTAAGGCCTAAAAAGTACTAGACTTACACCTTCCCCCCACCCCAGCTCTACCAAGAAGAAGCACAGCACAGAAGCCATTACCTGTAGGAATATGTTTCTTAACTCCTGAGGATCACCTCGCTTGGTTGTCTGTAAGGAAAAAAAAAAAAAAAGCCAGTTAATGCTTCACTAGAGATCACATAATCTCTGCAGATTAGAGTTCACAGATGCTAACAATCAATGCTCTTATCTTTTACAAGTGCATTTAGTTGAAAACAAATTAAAAGCACTAATACTGATAACAACTGTCAAATTGGAGTTGTGCGATCACACGGTGGAAAGACAGGTGTGAAGAGCCTAAGAAACAGCAAACTATCAGATAGATTTCCCCTGGGCTGGAAAGGAAAGGCCATGAGGATCAAGCCCTTACTTTACTCCACATCCACTCGCGACACAGTGAGCATCCACCCACCTTCAAACCAAGAGTCCAGCAAGAGTAGAAACAACAGCAAAGTTGGAACACCCAAATTAATCGCATGGCCTACTGGCCTTTCTTCCCGTGGAAAGCAATGCAGAATATAATTATCTCCACGCCTCTTTCCTTCTCCACCCAACCTAAAATAGTGAAAGCAGCTACAACGTTTCTAAATACTTTAGACATCCTGTCACCTGCAGCTCAAATGCCAACCGCTGCCCCTGGCTCCAGAGGCCCCCAAATACTCAATTACTCATCCCCTCCCCCACCACAATACACGGATGCCTTGGGTATCCCCGGCTTTCCATGCCACTTCCTCCCACTCCCTTTCTGATGCCCTCCAACTGCTGGCTCACAATCCCATGTACCTAGGGCAGGATACTCCTCCTCCTTCACCGACCAGTGGTCCTTACAAGCCCCTCCAACTCACAATCCCTCCTCCTTCCCCTCCCCCCGCCGGGCATCCTCTCCCTCCGGTCCAAGCCCCGCACAGTTCTCCCTGGAGCCCCAGGACACGCCATCTAACAATCAGGCCAAAGAGTCAATGGGAAGAGGTGAGGGGCTGCAGGCAGGGTCCCTGGAATGTCTCTTATGAAATAAAGGCAGCAGCAGAGAGTTAGAGTCACCTTGACCGCCATGCTGTGCTCGGAAGCCGGGGACGAGCGAGTGAGCGAGCAGGGCCGAGCTGTCAGGGCGCGCGCGCGCCGCCTCCCCGGCCGCGCCCGCCCTCCCGCTCGCCGGCGCCGCGCGCGTCCCTATGCAAATGAGCCCGGGGCGGGCGGGGCGGTTTGAAGGGCCGCGTCCGGGCCAGAAGCGGCTGGTCCGCGGCGCGGAGGAAGGGGACCGGCCTCCCACGGGGACGACCTCGGTGCCAAGCCATGGGATTCCGACGCGCCGCGTGGTTGCCAGCAGCTGAGTAGCTGCCAGGAAAGCCCCAGGTCTCTTAAGGCCTCTTGGAGGGTGTGGCTTTGGGCGCCGACTTCAGCCAAAGTCGTTTTCCCTTGAGACTTACAGGAACACTTGAGGCCTAGATTGAGCAGGATTTCGAAGGATCAAAGAACGTGTCTCAGTAATAACAACAATAATAATTGAATTGTTGACGAGAGGGAAATACTGACAATAAAACAGACTAGGACTCATTCATTCTGGGGCAAACCTAGGTAAACGTAACTTGAGAAATATGCCCTTAAATTGGCATGGGATGAATACACTTAATAGAGTGCCTCCTGAACTGTTACAAAGCTTTATTAGTAGACTCCACCTTCCTAATCACCCAGATCCCTTTCTGGTTGAGGTGGGACACAAATGTTTAGGGGAAAAAAATCCATCTGCCAGGGCTGGCACTGAATCCTGGCCCAACTTCCCTCTACAAAAACATTTCCAGCCCCATCCAAAAATAAGTAGCTCTAATTTGACCCAAAATAATATCTCAAACTGAGTCTTGCCATTACCACTATATTGAGCTGAATATTGAGTCACTCAACAATTGTTTGCTGGGCATCTGTTATATGCCAGATACAGTCCTGCTTATAAAGAATACAAAGATTAATAACATACAGTCCCTACTTCTAGTTTACAGGTGGGCAGTGCATCCTGCAATCCCAGCTCTGTGTATTTTGTTTGTTTGTATCTTTAAAGGAAGCATAAAAGTGAAGTGTTAGTCGCTCAGTCTTGTCCAGCTCTTTGCAACATCATGGACTGTGGCCCACCAGGCTCTTCTGTTCATAGAGTTCTCCAGACAAGAATATGGGAGTAGGTAGTCATTCTGGTTTGTTAGGGAATCTTCCAACCCAGGGATGGAACCCAGGTCTACTGCACTGCAGTCAGATTCTTTACCATCCGAGCCACCAGAGAAGTCTAAAGAAAGCATACTCCCTATTAAAAAAAAAAAAAAAAGTCTAACACTCCAAGCTTTATCTTATCTCATTTAGTGCAATAATCCCTCCTCCACCCTCTTTCATGTTTCCAGTGTTGAATCTTACAAGAGGTTTCCCTTTTCTAAAGTCTCATTAATGGTTTTATTTCTGTTAAGTATCCAAGTTAATGGGCTTTCCAGGGGGCACTAGTGGTGAAGAATCTGCCTGCCAAAGCTGGAGACACAGTAGGTTGGGTCAGGAAGATCCCTCTGAAGGAGGAAATGGCAACCCACTCCAGGAAAGTTTCCTTGCCTGGAAATTTCCATAGACAGAGAAGCCTGGAAGGGTACAGTCCATCAGGCTGCAAAGAGTCAGACATGACTGAGCACCCCAAATACAAATCCAGAGAAATGAGGAAAGTGCAGCGGCAGATGGAAATTGCAGATAAGGAACAATATATGACAGGTACTCCTAAAGTGAGCTTTCCTTCTGCAGTAGATTTAACTGTCTGCCACCATCACATCTCTTTCTTCAGTCTGTTCAAACCTCTTTTAACAATGTAATTGGATATATGTACTAAGTCACTTCAGTCATGTCCTACTGTTTGTGACCCTATGGACCAAGATTTACAAATTTATAATTTGTTTTACTAGCACCTTATGTCCCTGATACTCTGCTCTCTTATTTTATGAAGTTTCTCTAAGTAGGAATCTCAAGATGTTTATTGTATGTTACTTTTCAAGGGAAGGATGTCTGTTTGTAGCCCAAAGTCCCTCAGTTCAAATAAAAGTACTTTTAAGGGAAAGGAAGGCATTTATTTAAATGAAGGGATTTTTTGCTAATGGAACATATTGTTGTTTGCCAAATCCATACTGTTGGAGTGAAATTTAGGGTCAGACTGGCCACTTGGAGAGAAGAAGACAACACTATATTTAGACAGAACTCACCACAATAATTCATAGGAATAAACACTGGGCCATAGTAACAATTTTCCTGGATAAAAATAGATGATTTTTAAGCAAGTTTAAGAGTTTCACTGGTGCCAATCTAGTCACAATGGAGATAATATTAACAACTTAAAACTAAGGCTGCCAGCTACCCTAAATAATGCAAAGTTAGAAAAACTCAGCTACCCTAAATAAAGGTGAATTTTGCTGGATTTTTCATCTATCCAAATATAACAATAAAGTGAATAAAGGTATTAAAAGTAGGTACCATGAGATGAACTAAGTATTAAAAGGAATACAAAAGCAAGTGAATTGGAGCTTCTGCCCTCAAAAATTTTGCAATCTGTCATTCTATTATGATGATTGGCTAACAGTATTATTAGATATTAAAACTTATTTTTTCTCAATTGTAGATGATCAGGGTTAAGGGTAGACTTATGAGTTAATGGGATAGCAAAAGACAAACCTGTCAAATAAGATTCACAGTATATTTGGGAAAAAGAGGTAGAAATAATTCAAAACTCTTTACAATTTTAAAAAATAAAAATCCTGATTAGTAATTTATAACTCTTTCTTTAGATTGCAAAGTGATATTTATAAACAATAAGTAATTTTAAAACTGTGGCACAACAACTATAAGTTGAAAACTTGAAGATTGAGTCGAAAAGAATAACATTGCAGAAAGCAAAATTGGAAGTTACAGGCTAAGAGACTAGCTGCAAAAGTATTCTCATCAATAGTCACTTTTTAGTGTTGGTTTCATAATATTTAATATGTAGCTTGACTTAGCTGGGAATTTAAATCTGCCTGTAAAGTCCTTGCCCAAAAAATATTACCCCTAGATGCAAAAGCAAAGTATGAGCTTACTAGACCAACCCACAGAAATATGTCTCCAACTCCCAGGCAGCTTACACTGTATTAACTTTGTAGGTGAAAGTTAGAATTATGCTAATACCTAGTGCTTTAATAAACCAAAATGTAATTATTAAAACAAGAGGCAATTTCCAATGAGCCTGTTCTGCCACAACTCTCGGCCCTCCTTTTATCTTTAATAACATATTCTTTCGGTTTATTTTCTAGCTTCCTCTCATTATTTTGAGAGGTGAGAGATCCTGCATAGGCCGTCAGTGTGTATGTGCTCAGCTGTGTCTGACTCTTTGTGACCCCATGGACTGTAGCCAGCCAGGCTCTTCTGTTCATAGGATTCTTCAGGCAAGAAGACTGGAGTGGGTTGCCGCTTCCTACTTCAGGGCATCTTCCAGATCCAGGGATCCAACCCACGTTTCCTGCACTGGCAGGCAGATTCTCTACCACTAGCGCCACCTGGGAGGCCCTACTGGCCGGAATACATTCTGCTCCTGTTTCCATATCCCACACAGGTATGATGGATGTCATCTTTCAAGAACTAAATCTACAAACACTAGTAGAGCATTAGGATGTCAGTGACTAATTAAACAGGAGTGGGGCTCCTCCTAGACTAAAGGTACTTATGTCATCACTATGACACTATGATGAGGAAGAAGCTGGATTGTATCCCTCCCCCACATCAAGATGCTCACTTAGAATATTTAGAATAGGGGCTTTCCTGGTGGTCCAGTGATTAAGAATTCCACAAAGGACATAGTTGGATCCCTGGTCTGAGACTTTCCCACACGCTGCAAAGCAACTGAGCATGCATGTCACAACTGCTGAGCACATGCTCTAGAGCCCGTGAACCACAACTACTGAGCCCATGAGCTTCAGCTGCTGAAGCCCGTTCACCTGTAGCTTGTGCTCCACAAGGGAGAAGCCCACTGCAATGAGAACCCCATGCATCACAACAGAGTATCCCCCACTCACAGCAACTAGACTCTTGCTAAGAGTCTATATGCCACTCATAGTTAGATACTAGATAAATGACACATTTTAGGACTTCTCTATACTATACAAGTATTATATCCCCTGTAGAAACATTTGCTCTAATTGAAATAAATTCTAATTTTGGTGGAGAGGGAAGAGTGGCATATCAGAATCAGATGAAATAGCTGTACTCTTACAATTGCATATGCCTAAGCTGCTCTTCCTCACAGTCTGACTCTAAGTTCTATAAATTATGCAGTGGGAATAACAGTGATCTTAGTTTGGGACCACAGTCTTCTTTATTCCCTTATGGAAGCAGTAACAGTCAGGTTTTCGCTTTGTTTTGTTTTTCCCAATGGATTTTGAAAGGAATTCATGGAATGAACTGTTGTAGATGCTTAAGGCTGTGAGTACCCTGTTACTATATAAGTCAGTACACGCTGGTATTTAGTGGGAAACCTTATGATCAGATGGAGGATTGAACTAGGTGAGCTTTAATGCTTCTTTTAACACTCTGATATTATGACTTGTAATAACACAAATTTTAGTTAACAAAATTTATTAAGTGCCTTGTGTTGGTACTAAACTAGCTCTTGCAGCTACAGGAAATATGAAAAGAATAGATAGCATGATTCTGAAAGTGTGGAGAATGTTTTACTGCAGCAACTACTATCATTAATTTTTTCAATGAATATAGCTGAAAGAATGAAACCAAAACTTTTGCATATGCCAAAGGTCAAGGCAGCTTTAGGTAATAATGTGGTAAAAACTCTGTGCTTTGTCACATATTCCCATTCCAATCAAAAGTGTATAACTGGGCGAACAAACATCCTGCCTGGTCCCTCAACCACCCACCCCTAACCCCACCCCCGGAGATTTACTTGGATCTGGTTTTTGCCTCCCTCCTACTTAGAGGTCAGTAAGGAAGCAAGCTTTGGATCTGATCCAAAGTAAAGAAAAAAAATGCACTTTAAAAACTGCTGAGAGAGAGATGATATGAGGTGGGAGGTGGGAGGGGGGTTCAGGATTGGGAACTCATGTACACCCGTGGCTGATTCACGTCAATGTATGGCAAAACCAATACAGTATTGTAAAGCAAAATAAAGTAAAAATTAAAAATTAAAAAAAAAAAACTGCTGAGAGAAAAGCAAAGGCCTCAGAATATCCAAAGCAAACTTGAAAAAGAACAAAGTTAAAGGACTTACACTTCCTGGCTTCAGGATCTAGTACAAAGCTAAAGAAATCAATTCAGTATGGTACTGGCTGGCAAAAGGATTGATAAATAGATCAATGGAACTGAATAGAGAGCCCAGATATAGTTACAAAATTATAAAGTCATTTGATTTCTAACAAAAGTATTATACTAATGCAATCCAGTGGGGGCAAGGAAACTTTTCAACAAATGGCACTTGACTAGATACATATCTATGTGGGAATATAGAGAAACTTCAACCTCTACCTCTAAACATATACTAAAATAAATTTGAGATAAATCATAGAGCTAAATGCAAAAGCTAAAACCATAAAGCTTTTAGTAGAAAACATTAAGGAATATCTTCATGACTCAGAGGTAAGTAAAGGTTTTTAGTCAGAACAGAAAAATCAATAACCATAAATTAATAAACTGCTAAATCAGATTTCACTGAACTCAAAAATGTCTACTTGTCAAAAGACAGCATTAAAATAATTCATAGGATTACTTCTCTCGTGGCACAGTGGATAAGAATGTGCCTGCCAGTGCAGGGACATGGGTTCAATCCCTGGTCCAAGAAGTTTCCACATGTCTTGAAGCAACTAAGACCATGTTCTACAACTTTTGAGTCTGAGCTCTAGAGCCCATGAGCCACAACTAATGAGCCCCTATGCTGCAACTACTGAAGTCCACTCACCCAAGAGCCAGCAAGCTGCAGCTACTGAAGCCTAGGGCCTATACTCTGCAACAAGAGAAGCCACCATAATGAGAACCTGTGCATCACAACTAGACAGTAGCCCCCATTTTCCACAAGTGGAGAAAGTCCAAGTGCAACAACGAAGACCCAGCGCAGCCAAAAACAAATAAATACACATAGCTGTGTATACATGTCAAAATTTTTTTTCTAAATAAAACAAAGGTGGGGGGGGAGGAAATTAATAGGAAAAAATAAACCAAAAATGGAAAGAAACAGGCAAGTCATATCTGGGAGAAAAATTGGCAAATATATATACAGCGAAGGACTGATAGCCAGGATATAAAGAACTTCTAGAACTCAGTGATAAATAAACAGCCTAGTTTGAAAATGGGCAAAAGAGGTGACCATTTCACAAAAGATGATATACTAGTAGCCAATATGCATATGAAAAACTGTACATCATTAGTCATCAGGGAATGCAAATTAAGTCACAGTAAAAAGCACTACACACCCACTAGGATGGCTTAAATTAAACAGACTGAACACACCAGATTCTGGCAAGGATGTGGAGCAATCAGAGCTCTCATGCACTGTAGTGGAAGTGTAAATGGTATAATTACTTTGGGAAAAGATCAAGCAGATTCTTATAAAACTAAACAGATAGTACACAATGACTCAGCAATTCTACTTATCAGGATTTAACCAAGAGAAATGAAAATATGGTCAACATTCTTGACCAAGTCTTAAGAAGACTTGGTCACCAGAGAGATGTTGTGGGGAGGGAGGTGGGAGGGGGGTTCATGGTTGGGAACGCATGTAAGAATTAAAGATTTTAAAATTTAAAAAATAAAAAACTAAAAAAAAAATAAAAATAAATAAAAAATAAAAATAAAAAAAAAAAAGAAGAAGACTTGGTCAAGAGTGTTCACAACTACTTTATTTATAAAAGGCAAAGCTGGAAACAGCCCAGTGATTCATCAATAGGAGAATGGATAAACAAACTATGCTATATTCACAGAACATCGGGAAGTTCACAGTTCACGTATTGCTGAAGCCTGGCTTGGAGAATTTTGAGCATTACTTTACTAGCGTGTGCTGCTGCTGCTAAGTCGCTTCACTTGTGTCCGACTCTGTGCGACCCCATAGATGGCAGCCCACCAGGCTCCCCCATCCCTGGGATTCTCCAGGCAAGAACACTGGAGTGGGTTGCCATTTCCTTCTCCAATGCACGAAAGTGAAAAGTGAAAGTGAAGTCGCTCAGTGAGATGAGTACAATCGTGTAGTAGTTTGAGCATTCTTTGGCATTGCCTTTCTTTGGGATTGGAATGAAAACTGACATTTTCCAGTCCTGTGGCCACTGCTCAGTTTTCCAAATTTGCTGGCATATTGAGTGCAGCATTTTCACAGCATCATCTTTTAGGAGTTGAAATAGCTCAACTGGAATTCCATCACCTCCACTAGCTTTGTTTGTAGTGATGCTTCCTAAGGCCCACTTGACTTCACATTCCAGGATGTCTGGCTCTAGGTGAGTGATAACACCATCAAGATTATCTGGGTCATGAAGATCTTTTTTGTACAGTTCTTCTGTGTGTCGTTGCCACTTCTTCTTAATATCTTCTGCTTCTGTTAGGTCCCTACCATTTCTGTCCTTTATTGAGCCCATCTTTACATGAAATGTTCCCTTGGTATCTCTAATTTTCTTGAAGAGATCTCTAGACTTTCAAATTCATTGTTTTCCTCTGTTTCTTTGCATTGATCTCTGAGGAAGGCTTTCTTTCTCTCCTTGCTATTCTCTGGAACTCTGCATTCAAATGGGTATATCTTTCCTTTTCTCCTTTGCTTTTCACTTCTCTTCTTTTCACAGCTATTTGTAAGGCCTCTTCAGACAGCCATTTTGCTTTTTTGCATTTCTTTTTCTTGGGGATGGTCTTGATCATTGCCTCCTAGACAGTGTCATGACCTCTGTCCATAGTTAATCAGGCATTTTGTCTATCAGATCTAGTCCCTTAAATCTATTTCTCACTTCCTCTGTATAGTCATAAGGGATTTCATTTAGGCCATACCTGAATGGTCTAGTGGGTTTCCCTACTTTCTTCAATTTAAGTCTGAATTTGGCAATAAGGAGTTCATGATCTGAGCCACAGTCAGCTCCCGGTCTTGTTTTTGCTGACTGTATAGAGCTTCTTCATCTTTGGCTGCAAAGAATATAATCAGTCTGATTTTGGTGTTGATCATCTGGTCATGTCCATGTGTAGACTCTTCTCTTGTGTTGTTGGAAGAGGGTGTTTGCTGTGACCAGTGCATCCTCTTGGCACTATTAGCACTATTAGCCTTTGCACTGCTTCATTCCATATTCCAAGGCCAAATTTGCCTGTTACTCCAGATGTTTCTTGACTTTCTACTTTTGCATTCCAATCCCCTATAATGAAAAACATCATTTTGAGGTGTTAGTTCTAGAAAGTCTTGTAGGTCTTCATAGAACCATTCAACTTCAGCTTCTTCAGCGTTACTGGTCAGGGCATAGACTTGTATTACTGTGGTATTGAATGATTTGCCTTGGAAACGAACAGAGATCATTCTGTTGTTTTTGAGATTGCATCCAAGTACTGCATTTCGGACTCTTTTGTTGACTGTGAAGGCTACTCCATTTCTTCTAAGAGATTCCTGCCCATAGTAGTAAATATAATGGTCATCTGAGTTAAATTCACCCGTTCTAGTCCATCTTAGTTCACTGATTCCTAGAATGTTGATGTTCACTCTTGACATCTCCTGTTTGACACTTCCAATATACCTTGATTCATGGACCTAACATTCCAGGTTCCTATGCAATATTGCTGTTTATAGTATCGGACCTTGCTTCTATCAGCAGTCCCATCCACAACTAGGTGTTGTTTGTGCTTTGGCTCCATCCCTTCATTCTTTCTGGAGTTATTTCTCCACTGATCTCCAGTAGCATATTGGGCACCTGGTTTTAGAAAAGGCAGAGGAACCAGAGATCAAATCCCCAACATCCGCTGGATCATGCAAAAAGCAAGAGAGTTCCAGAAAAACATCTGTTTCTGCTTTACTGACTATGCCAAAGCCTTTGACTGTGTGGATCACAATAAACTGTGGAAAATTCTGAGAGAGATGGGCCTACCAGACCATCTGACCTGACTCTTCAGAAACCTGTATGCAGGTCAGGAGCAACAGTTAGAACTGGACATGGAACAAGAGACTGTTTCCAAATAGGAAAAGGTGTACGTCAAGGCTGTATATTGTCACCCTGCTTATTTAACTATATGCAGAGTACGTCATGAAAATGCTGGACTCGATGAAGCACAAGCTGGAACCAAGATTGCCAGGAGAAATATCCATAACCTCAGATATGCAGATGACAACACCCTTACGGCAGAAAGTGAAGAACTAAAGGGTCTCTTGATGAAAGTGAAAGAGAGTGAAAAAGTTGGCTTAAAGCTCAACATTCAGAAAACTAAGACCGTGGCATCTGGTCCCATCACTTCATGGCAAATAGATGGGGAAACAGCGGAAACAGTGTCAGACTTTATTTTTCTGGGCTCCAAAATCACTGCAGATGGTGATTGCAGCCATGAAATTAAAAGACAGTTACTCCTTGGAAGGAAAGTTATGACCAACCTAGCTCAGTTCAGTTCAGTTCAGTCACTCAGTCATATCTGACTCTTTGCGACCCCATGAATTGCAGCACGCCAGGCCTCCCTGTCCATCACCAACTCCCGGAGTTCACCCAGACTCACATCCATCGAGTCAGTGATGCCATCCAGCCATCTCATCCTGTCATCCCCTTCTCCTCCTGCCCCCAATCCCTCCCAGCATCAGAGTCTTTTCCAATGAGTCAACTCTTCGTATGAGGTAGCCAAAGTATTGGAGTTTCAGCTTTAGCATCATTCCCTCCAAAGAAATCCCAGGACTGATCTCCTTCAGAATGGACAGGTTGGATCTCCTTGCAGTCCAAGGGACTCTCAAGAGTATTCTCCAACACCACAGTTCAAAAGCATCAATTCTTCAGCACTCAGCTTTCTTCACAGTCCAACTCTCACATCCATACATGACCACTGGAAAAACCATAGCCTTGACTAGATGGACCTTTGTTTCCAAAGTAATGTCTGTGCTTTTCAATATGCTATCTAGGTTGGTCATAACTTTTCTTCCAAGGAGTAAGCGTCTTTTAATTTCATGGCAGCAGTCACCATCTACAGTGATTTTGGAGTCCGAAAAATAAAGTCTGACACTGTTTCCACTGTTTCCCCATCTATTTCCCATGAAGTGATGGGATCAGATGCCATGATCTTCGTTTTCTGAATGTTGAACTTTAAGCCAACTTTTCACTCTCCACTTTCACTTTCATCAAGAGGCTCTTTAGTTCTTCTTCACTTTCTGCCATAAGGGTGGTGTCATCTGCATATCTGAGGTTATTGATATTTCTCCTGGCAATCTTGATTCCAGTTTGTGCTTCTTCCAACCCAGCGTTTCTCATGATGTACTCTGCATAGAAGTTAAATAAGCAGGGTGACAATATACAGCCTTGACGTACTCCTTTTCCTATTTTGAACCAGTCTGTTGTTCCATGCCCAGTTCTAACTGTTGTTTCTGACCTAGACAGCATATTAAAAAGCAGAGACATTATTTTGTCAACAAATGTCCTTCTGCTGCTGCTGCTGCTAAGTCACTTCAGTCGTGTCCAACTCTGTGTGACCCCATAGACGGCAGCCCACCACGCTCCCCCGTCCCTGGGATTCTCCAGGCAAGAACACTGGAGTGGATTGCCATTTCCTTCTCCAGTGCGTGAAAGTGAAAAGTGAAAGTGAAGTCGCTCAGTCATGTCCGACTCTTAGCCACCCCATGGACTGCAGCCTACCATGCTCCTCTGTCCATGGGATTTTCCAGGCAGGAGTACTGGAGTGGGTTACCATTGCCATCTCCAAAGGTCCATCTAGTTAAGGCTAATGTTTTTCCAGTGGTCATGTATGGATGGAAGAGTTGGACTATAAAGAAAGCTGAATGCTAAAGAATTGATGCTTTTGAACTGTGGTGTTGATGAAGACTCTTGAGATTCCCTTGTACTGCAAGGAGATCCAACCAGTCCATCCTAAAGGAAGTCAGTCCTGGGTGTTCATTGGAAGGACTGATGTTGAAGCTAAAAGTCCAATACCTTGGCCACCTGATACAAAGAGCTGACTCATTTGAAAAGACCCTGATGCTGGGAAAGATTGAGGGCAGAAGAAGGGGATTACAGAAGATAAGATGGTTGGATGGCACCACTGACTCATGGACATGGGTTTGGGTGGACTCGGGGAATTGGTGATGGACAGGGAGGCCTGGTGTGCCCCCGGTGTGCCCCCTCGTTCATGGGGTCGCAATGAGTCGGACACGACTGAGCGACTGAAGTGAACTGAACTGATATTCACAAAATGGAATACTATCCATTAAGAAAAGAGAGCAAACTACTGATAAACACAACAACATGGATGAGTCTTAAAAGTATCATACTATGCATAAAGTAGAGAGCTGGTGGGAAGTGGCTGTATAACACAAGGAGCTCAGCCTGGGACTCTGTGACAACCTAAAGGAGTGGGATGGGGTATGGAGTGGGTGGGAGGCTCATGAGGGAGGGGATATATGTATACTTATGACTGATTCACATTGTTGTACAGCAGAAACCAACACAACATTGCAAAGCAATTATCTTACAACTTAAAAAAAATATATCATGCTAAATGAAAGAAGCTTTCCATAGTAGAAAAGAGCATATACTATATGATCACATTTATGTAATGTTCTAGAACAAAGAAAACGAACCAATGGTAGAAAAAATCAGAACCATGGCTGTTTAGGGAGAGGAATTGACTGGAAAGAGGTATGAGGGAATCTGGAGTGATAGTCTATGTCTTGCTAGGTGTTTAGGTCACACATGTATGTATTTTCCAAAATTTAAGGAATGTACTCATAAAGTTTATAAATTTCATTGTGTGTAAATTTTTCTCTCAACTTTTATATACTTTTGAAATTTTTCATAATCAAATGCTGGGGGAAATTGTGCTGGGTCTTTTGAACCTGAAAATGTTACCCAGTTATGTAATTCTGTTATTTGGCTGGAAATTGTAATGGAACTTGTCACTTAAACACTGACATGCCTCTGTGCATCGTTGGAGAGTAGGGAAAAGGAACTGAAACTGATTGACAAATCGTATGTCTCTAGTATGGGCAGCAAAATCTGTGAAAGATATATTGCACTGAGAAAAAGATATTTTCCTTATCATGGATTTAAACGGTAATCATATGTCCTTGGGAGTTGTGTGCTTGTGTCCATGTGTCTGTTTGGTCTAATAGTTACCCACAGGAAAGCTAGAGGAAGAATGTCGAGGTATATTTGCATACCATATTGACAGAAATGTTGGAAAGTACCAGACTTGGAAACTGAAGTCTGCCCTGGGACTCCCTTGCTGAAAGGCCCCTAGAGTGTAAATCTAGGCTAAGAAACTCAAGACTTTGATGGGAAATATCCTGCAATGGGTCATTGTGTCCTTGGATTGCTGTGTGGGGAAAGGAGAACTCATCCTAGTTTGAAACCAACCCCAGAGAGTAGAGAGTTTCCAAAAAAGCCAAGGGCAGATTTGTAGCGAGAGACCTAAAGGACTCATTAAAGAAAGAGAGGGCCACAAATCTCAAGAGAAGGAAGCTAGGAACCCGGGTATGCCCGGGAAGAAACTCCTTCTGAAGAATCACTATAAAGGAATAATGTAATATTGATCAGCATAAAATTGTAGTGACCATAAACATAAGCTGAAAGTTCAAGATGGAAAGCTAGGGAGAAACGTCATGAATGGGGTAGACCTAGAGGAGAGTTAGACCTGTGGAAAGACACAAATCAAGGAGGAAAAGTGGGCAGAATTGTGGAATGACGGGCTTTCTTCTGATTGGAAGAGGTCAGAAGCTGAGAACACACAAGGAACTTGACTAAGAACTGTTAAAAAGTCTCAAAGTAGTATTCTGCTTTTTCCATTCCCATGGCCCTGACAACAGAATATATCCCACCTTAAGACAGTGACTTCCCTGGTGGCTCAGGTGGTAAATAATCTGCCTGAAAGGCAAACAGCCCCATGTCCAACCCCTGGATTGGGAAGATCCCCTGAATAAGGGAATGGCAACCCACTCCAATGTTCTTGCCTGGAGAATTCCATGGACAGAGGAGCCTGACGGGCTACAGTCCATGGGGTCTCAAAGAGTCGGACACGACTGAGTGACTAACATTTCAGTTTACTGCAAAGTAATGATAATATAATAAAAACGTGACATTGAAATAGTTATAGGAAGCCTTCACTGTGGTGTAAGGTCTCTGTACTTCAAAAGATGTCACAATGGATAAGAATAAATTTATGCATAAAAAGGGTTAACTAGGGAATTCCCTGATGGCCTAGTGGTTAGGATTCGGCACTTTGCGGAGGGCAGGGTTTGATCCCTGGTCAAGCAATCATCCTACAGGTTTTGTGATGCAGCAAAAATACCAAAAAAAAAAAAAAAAAGAGAGAGAGAGAGAGAGTTAACTATATTCTGCAGTTTTGAGGAAGCTTCTGGGTTACTCTAACCTGCAGCTTCTTCATTGACTCTGGTCAGCATGGGAAAAAATCAGAGTTACAGATCTACATGGTCTTGCCTGTATTATCTCTCATTTTTACAGCTTGGTAAGAAGCCCCAGAAAATAGTCATTGTTTGCTCATCCTGCTCTTCCCTCAGCCTGGAGGGATGAATGGGATGGGCTTACCTGGACAGTACAGGATGAGGATGGGGAATAAGACAGTCAGCAGTTATACTTTCCTTAATCATCCCCAAACTTTCAGTGAAGCATTTTATGTGAACTAGTTTTGTATTGATGGTATGGAAGAAAAATTAAGGTTCAGTAATGCCAAATGTAGCCTTCCTCATTTCACTCCTTCACTGAGATCCATGTGGCAGCAGCAATATCATTTCATCAAAGACAGTAGGTTCAGAGTTCTAGGTAGGGAAGAGCAGCCAAGTGAGTGAAACCCAAGGCATGGTAAAGAGGGGACATGGATCACAGAGAAGAAACTGCTCAGTAGTAGCTGAGACAAACCCCACTTTGTTCAAACATACTAGAGAACCATAGAAAGATGATAGAGCATTTCATCATATGGAATTCTAAATGGCCATGAAGTTCTACTCCATCTCTTAGACACAGTATCCATAATAAGTCAGAAAATATAAATGGAATATAATTATTCCTCTCTATAAAGATCTCACCCTTATGGCAGAAAGTGAAGAACTAAAGAGCCTCTTGATGAAAGTGAAAGAGGAGAGTGAAAAAAGTTGGCTTAAAGCTCAACATTCAGAAAACAAAGATCATGGCATCTGGTCCCATTACTTCAAGGCAAATAGATGGAGAAACAGTGGAAACAGCGGCTGACTTTATTTTGGGGGGCTTCAAAATCACTGCAGATGGTGACTGCAGCCATGAAATTAAAACACGTGTACTCCTTGAGAGAAAAGTTATGACCAACCTAGACAGCATATTAAAAAGCAGAGACGTTACTTTGCCAACAAAGGTACAAAGTCAAGGCTATGGTTTTTCCAGTAGTCATGTATAGATGTGAGAGTTGGACTACAAAGAAAGCTGAGCGCCGAAGAATTGATGCTTTTGAACTGTGGTGTTGGAGAAGACTCTTGAGAGTCCCTTGGACTGCAAGGAGATCCAACCAGTCCATCCTAAAGGAAATCAGTCCTGAATATTCATTGGAAGGACTGATGTTGAAGCTGAAACTCCAATACTTTGGCCACCAGATGCAAAGAGCTAACTCATTTGAAAAGACCTTCATGCTGGGAGGGATTGGAGGCGGGAAGAGAAGGGGACGACAGAGGATAAGACGGTTGGATGGCATCACCAACTCAGTGGACATGAGTCTGAGTGAACTCCGGGAGTTGGTGGTGGACAGGGAGGCCCAGCGTGCTGCAGACCATGGGGTCGCAAAGAGTTGGACACGATTGAGCGACTGAACTGAACTGATAAGATCTCATAATGTATTAAGAAGAAAAAACCCAGGTAATACCCAACAATGCAGGGGACTCCCCTGGTGGTCCAGTGGCAAAGACTCTGTGCTCCCAGTGTAGCGGGCCTGGGTTCAACCCCTGGTTAGGGAACATGCTGCAACTAAGAGTTTGAATGTTGCAACTAAAGATTCCACATGCCACAACCAAGACCTGGTACAGCCAGAGTGTGAAAGTGTTAGTCACTCAGTCGTGTCCAACTCTTTGTGACCCCGTGGACTGTAGCCCACCAGGCTCCTGTGTCCATAGAATTCTCCATGCAAGAATACTGGAATGGGTTGCCATTTCCTTCTCCAAGGGATCTTCCCAACCCAGAGGTTGAACCCAGGTCTCCTGCATTGTAGGCAGACTCTTTACTGAGCCACCAGAGAAGATGTGCAGCCAAATAATAAAATAGGTATTAAAAAATAATGCATATACCTAACTGTGGTAAATATGCAATATATTTCAGAAAAAGAAAAAAATCAGTTCAAGCTGAGTGGTATTTAGAAGGTTTCACGGAAACCATGATTTGCCACGTTTTGAATTCATGATTCCTGTTTCTTCAAGGACGTATCTTATTATCCTATCCTTCCTTCTTGGCCCTAACACTTATGTCAATACTTGACATTAAATACATAGGTGCCACTTAAGTGTTTAGTGATTATTCTTACCTGGTCAAGACCAGAAGCTACTAGTCCTGTTATCAATATTTCCTAAATAAAGACCATTACCACTGCTGCTGGTTCAAGACGGCAGAGTAGAAGGACCTGTGCTCATCTCCTCCTGCGAGAGCACCAAAACTGCAACTAGCGGTTGAACAACCATTGTCCGACTCTTCGAGACCCCACGGACTGCAGCCTACCAGGCTCCTTGAGAGGAGAACACTGGAACCCACCAAAAAACAAAACAAAAAAACCCTCACATTCAAAGACAAAGAAGAAGCCACAGCAAGACAGTAGGAGGGGCACAATCACAATAAAATAAAACCCCATACCCGCTGTGCGGGTGACCCAAAAACCGGAGAACAATAATACCAAAGAAGTTCTCCTACTGTTAGGAAGATTCTGAACCCCATGTCGGGCTTCCCAGTTTGGCCATCTGACAAAGGGACTGGGAATCCCCAGGGAATCTGATCTTGAAGGCCAGTGGGATATGATTATAGGACTTCCATAGGACTGGGGGAAACAGAGACTCCAGTGTTGGAGGGCACAACAAAAGTTTGCACGCACCAAGACCCAGAGGAGAGGAGCAGCGACCCCACAGGAGACTGAACCCAAACTACCTGCTTGTGTTGGAGGGCCTCCTGTGGGAGGTGGGGGGTGGTGGATCGACACGGGCTCACCACAGGGACAAGGGCACTGGCAGCAGCAGTCTGGAAAGGTCCCTCTTGGTGGCAACCCTCTTGCTGCTGCTGCTGCTGCTAAGTCGCTTCAGTTGTGTCCGACTCTGTGCGACCCCATAGACGGCAGCCCACCAGGCTCCGCCATCCCTAGGATTCTCCAGGCAAGAACACTGGAGTGGGTTGCCATTTCCTTCTCCAATGCATGAAAGAGAAAAGTGAAAGGGAAGTCGCTCAGTCGTGCCGACTCTTCGAGACCCCACGGACTGCAGCCTACCAGGCTCCTTGTCCATGGGATTTTCCAGGCAAGAGTACTGGAGTGCAGGCCCTATGGGGGCGTTAATGAAGACCTCTAAGAGGGTGGCCATTAATACCACCATAGGGCCTGAGGCCACCTAGGGTGTGCAGGCCCTACGGTGGTGTTAATGACAATCCTCTTAGAGGTCTTCATTAACACCACCATAGGGCCTGCACACCCTAGGTGGCCTCAGACCAAACAACTACCAGGAAGGGAGTATAACCTCACCCATCAGCAGATTCCCTTGTAGCTCAGTTGGTAAAGAATCTGCCTGCAATGCAGGAGACCTGTGTTAGATCTCTGGGTTGGGAAGATCCCCTGGAAAAGGAAATGTCAACCCACTCCAGTATTCTTGCCTGGAAAATCCTATGGACAGAGAATCCTGGCAGGCTACAGTCCATGGGGTCGCAAGAGTCAGACACAACTTGGCGACTAAAACACCATAATATCAGCAGATAATTGGATTAAAGCTTTACTGAACAAGGCCCTGCCCACCAGAACAAGACTCAGTTTTTCCCATTGCCAGTCCCTCCCATCAGGAAGCTTACACAAGCCTCTTAGCCTCCTCCATCAGAGGGCACACAGAAGCAAGAAGAACCACAGTCCCACAGCAGCCAAAACAAAAGCCATATTACAGAAAGTTAATCAGGATGAAAAAGCAGAAGGTTATGTCCCACAGGAAGGGACAAGATAAAACCCAAGAAAAACAATGAAATTAAGTGGAGATAGGCAATCTTCCAGAAAAAGACCATTACCATTGCCTTAATGGCTCAAGCCAGAAAGCTGGGTATCAGACTCTTCTTTACGCCACACATCCAAATAGCTGCCCAGTCCTGTGTTTTCCATCTCCTTCAGTCTTTTTAAGATCTCTTCTCTTGATTAAAATGGCCTTTATTGTGCCTCCTAATTGCTCTCCATGCCTCCAGTTCTCCACTTTCTGCCTCCTGTCACTATCCTCAAATCCATTCTTCACAGTGCTAGCAAATGTTCAATACAAAACAGATACTAAATTTTGTCATTTCCTCATCCTCTAATAGCTCTCTAGAGATGTCAATATAAAATCCAAGCTCCTCAAATGATGAAGCGTAGAAGCTCCCTGATCTGGCCCCCTCCTCTTACTTATATGTTACTATTACACTTGTTCCTTTAGTTACAAGGATTTTTGAGCTTTTATGCTATTTTATTTACTGGAAATATATTACTCCACATTTATTATAATTTGTCTAGCCTTTAAAATACAGATCAAGAATCCCTCCTCCAGAATACAATCCTTAACTCCCCTTTTCACCATAATATTTATCACATTGTGTTGCAAATACCTCTGTTTATTGGCTTTTCCATTGGTGGCTTTCCAACTTTATTGACCCAGACTTAAGTAGTAAAAAATATGTTTTTTAAATCATAACCCCAGGACATACTGAAATAAAAATTCCATGAAGTAATATTGAACCTTATTACATGCAATGTACTCTGGTATTTACTATTCTATACTATTCTATTTCTTTTTTTTAACTCAAGTTTCAACATACTGAATTGATTTCATGACCCATACTTTAAAAATACTGTCATAGATTGTGAACTTACATAGATTCTCAAGCATAGTAGATGCTCAAAGTAATTAAGAAGATGATATAAAAAAAAATTCTGTCCTTAGCAATTAGCAGAGGGCTTCCCTGGTGGCTCAGACGGTAAAGAGTCTGCCTACAATGCAGGAGACCCGGGTTCGATCCCTGGGTCGGGAAGATCCCCTGGAGAAGGAAATGGCAACCCACTCCAGTACTCTTGCCTGGAAAATCCCATGGACGGAGGAGCCTGGAGTCCATGGGGTCGCAAAAAGTCGGACATGACTGAGCGACTTCACTTCACTTCAGCAATTAGCAGAGGTTAAACACAAAGCAGTGTTAAATAAAGATGCCTGATAAAAGGATAAATGCACTCTCCTGGAGCAGACCATTCTCATGAATCATCATTTTCCCTCCATCATTTCCCTTTTTAAGAATAAGAGTTTGTGACAACACATGTAATTTTACATACAAAATATACACATGTAAGCACAGACATAGGGCTTCCCTGGTGGCTCAGCAGTAAAGAATCCACCTGCAGTGCAGGAGACCTGGGTTCAGTCCCTGGGTTGGGAAGATCCCCTAGAGAAAGAAATGGCAACCCACTCCTGGGAAACCCCATGGACAGAGGAGCGTGGGAGGTTACAGTCCATGGGGCCGGAAAAAGAGTTGGACATAACTTAGTGACTGAACAACAATAAACCACAGGTACAGATTTAGGCAAAACTGGAGACGGACTTTGAAAATTGCTGCATGTGAAGAACATAATGAGACAGAGAGGCATGACTGCCAAAGGCCAACTGTTTGGTCTTCTCAAAAGAGGCCAGGATCTGGTTAGAAATTATCTTCTAAATGGCCCAAAGATCACTTACACTAACCAAGTTCACAAGATACTGATGAATAGCTAATATTAACTAATATTTATTATTGAGTACTTAGTGGGTGTCAAAATATTCTAAGCACTTTTTATTATGCTATCCTCAAAAAAACACTGTGAAATGTGGTTATCTCCTGCTAATATCTCCATTTCAAAGATGAGGAAGCAGGCAGATATTAAACAGCTTTCCCAATGTTATACAGCTACTGAGTGGTAAAAAGGTTAGTCAAAGTATTATAATTAAATTGTTGTAAAAACCTCAGAAAGTAGGACAATACACAAAGAATCAAAGGAAAAAAAAATTTAAATACAGAGAGTTAAATCAGGGGAACTAATTATTGGCTACTAGGATATCCAGAGAAAACAAAGATTTTAAATTATGGGGAAGAAATTAGCAAAGAAAAAAAATGAGAACTTCCCAAATTCAAAAGATGAGTTTTGAGTTTCAAAGTGTCCTCTGTGTACCCAGAACAATGAAAGAAAAAGGTTCAATACCAAGGCAGATTAGAAAATACCAGAACACTGGAGATTAAAAAAGAATCTCCTGTAGTACTAACCCATGTACTAAATAAAAGAGGAAGTAAAAATGGACCTCTCACTATCACAACAAATAATCCACTGAAGAAATTTTTGCTTTTCTTCCCAACAATGTTGGGCTCATGCTTTTTGAGATCTTATATCTAAGGGAGGAATGCTTCCATCAGGATTCAGATGAGTTGGAAGCTGAAAGTTCCCCTGGCTATCTTTGGCTTCTGGAGCTATAGAATTAAAGGCAGAAAAGGGTCACCATAGCCATGTGGTGATTAATCCCAGTCATCAAAGGGAAATTCAGTTGCTGCTATACATGAGACATAGATGATGTTTGAAATCCAACTGAGGCAACTCAGTGAAGATAGCCAATGTAAGTCCAAAAATAACTCCATAGTGGACCAAAATCATTTGGGAATTAAGATTTAGGCACTGAACTAGATAAAGAATGCAAGGTCAAGATGCTTAGTGGGAGAAAGGGATGTGAAATGAAGGGTTGAAAAATGAAGTTATGAGTATCAACTTAGGCCTCATGGCCACCTACAGAAGGCAGGATTCAGTAGCCGCTATACGTTACAATATTCTCACTCCCCACCCTACCCCCACCTTATATGAAGAGCATTGGCATTGGCTAACATTTTAAATTTAATTATGTGATGATATGATACCTGATAGGACTGTGTGTGTCCAATGCATTGGGGACATTGATTGCATACAAGAAATAATGTGTGGATTTCCTGTAGGTCAAGAGACACCAGGAAGATATTAGGAATTATTTTTGCAGTGTTCCACCAAAAGGGAAGACTCCTTAACAAAGCGTTGAGTTGGCATGGCCAAAAAGTTTGTTCAGGTTTTTCCATAAAATGCCATGGAAAACACAAGTAAATAAATCCAATAAATAACACAGAAAGGTGCCAGAGTTTCCTGTGAGGGTGTTGGTACAATACTGAGGTCCCTTCTGCTCACTGAAGGAATTGATGTGTGCTATGGGAGAGGCAGTTTGGAACACTGAGGGCAGTCAGTGTCAGCTGGAGAAGGATAGATGACCAAGACAAAGAGCAAGATTCACTTCTCCTCTATTCCTACTTCTAGCCCTCAATACCAGAGGAATTAGCCTTGCAAAAGAAAGAGGAAACAAATCCTAGAACCAGACACCCAGCCCAGTCTTTAGGGGCCCGATGAGGGAGAAGGAGTGAAACATTGGTTATCCTCCCCTTCCTCATTTCGCGTCCTCTTGGCTACAAGTCTGGAGGGGGTTTTAGGACACCAAAATTTTAGAAACTAGGCCAGGCTGGACTTTGAGTAACTTAAAAGAGCAGAAAACTGCTCTTTTAAGGAATCTTTATGGAATCTGACTATGGAGAAAGGGTGTTTATTCAATATAGTACAGGGGAGCAGTGACTAGAGGAAAAATACAATATTTTATGTTTATATTCCCACCAAGATCAGATTTCTTACTAACTGGTCACATAAGAGTAGAATGCAGTTTATGATATAATGTTAAATGAATTAATCAGAACTTGAAACTGTGCATATATAGCATGTACAATTGTATGAGTAATCTGAATATATTAAACAAGACCAGGAGCAGATAACTGAATTTTCTCTAAATCACAATTTTTCATAGGATCAGCAGTGATCATATATCTAATTGAACATGCATGCACGTATGCTCAGTCTCTCAGTCATGTCCAACTCTTTGCAACCCCATGGGCTGTAGCTCACCAGGCTCCTCTGTCCATGGGATTTCCCAGACAAGAATAGTGGAGTGGGTTGCTCTTTCCTACTCCAAGGGATCTTCCCGACCCAGGGATCAAACCCGGGTCTCCTGCATTGTAGGCGGATTCTTTACCACTGTGCCATACTATCATGCACACTTCTTTTTGCCATTTATTTAAGAAGTAAAATAGGTTTATTTAGTAAGATTGCTTTTCACAAACTCATATTAGACAATGGAGACTTGACCACCCTCTGTGGACTTACAATTAAGGGTTTTTTGTTTGTTTTTTTTTTGCTTTTGGTTTTGTTTTTCAAAGATTAACACCATGGCATTTCAAAGAAGACTAAACAGAGTGTAATCTTCCAGTTCCTCCCTTTTCCATTAAAAACTGAGTATTATGCTTGACTTTTTCCATTATCTGCAATCATTCCAGTTTGCAGGGAGTCCATACATATAATTGTTAATATTGTGCAGATATTGCACAAAACATGTCTTTGAGCCCTCTAGTGAAGATTCCTTTAGGCCCACCTGATGTGAAATCATCTACCATAACTTATTCTATCTTCCATTCCAATTTCTATGGCATTATTGGTATATTTATACACGTACTCTAATATATGAAGTCTTTCTCCCACATTGGAATATTTTAGGACACTGGGGCAGGGTAAGAATTTCCTGTGGCATATTGATACCACGCATCAGTTCAGTTCAGTTCAGTCGCTCAGTCATGTCTGACTTTTTGCAAACCCATGAATCACAGCACGCCAGGCCTCCCTGTCCGTCACCAACTCCTGGAGTTCACTCAGACTCACATCCATCGAGTCCGTGATGCCATCCAGCCATCTCATCCTCTGTCGTCCCCTTCTCCTCCTGCCCCCAATCCCTCCCAGCATCAGAGTCTCTTCCAATGAGTCAATTCTTTGCATGAGGTGGCCAAAGTACTGGAGTTTCAGCTTCAGCATCATTCCCTCCAAAGAAATCCTAGGGCTGATCTCCTTCAGATTGGACTGGTTGGATCTCCTTGCAGTCCAAGGGACTCTCAAGAGTCTTCTCCAATACCACAGTTCAAAAGCATCAATTCTTCGGCACTCAGCTTTCTTCACAGTCCAACTCTCATATCCATACATGACCACTGGAAAAATCATAGCCTTGACTAGACGGACCTTTGTTGGCAAAGTAATGTCTCTGTTTTTGAATATGCTATCTAGGTTGGTCATAACTTTTCTTCCAAGGAGTAAGCATCTTTTAATTTCATGGCTGCAGTCACCATCTGCAATGATTTTGGAGCCCCCCAAAATAAAGTCTGACACTGTTTCCATTGTTGCCATTTGGCACTCCTGATTGCCAAATTCAGGCTTAAATTGAAGAAAGTAGGGAAAACCACTAGGCTATTCAGGTATGACCTAAATCAAATCCCTTATGATTATACAGTAGAAGTGAGAAATAGATTTAAGGGACTAGGTCTGATAGATAGAGTGCCTGATGAACTATGGACGGAGGTTCCTGACATTGTACAGGAGACAGAGATCAAGACCAACTCCAGGGGAAAGAAATGCAAAAAAGCAAAATGGCTGTCTGAGGAGACCTTACAAATAGCTGTGAAAAGAAGAAAAGCAAAAAGCAAAGGAGAAAAGCAAAGATATAAGCATCTGAATGCAGAGTTCCAAAGAATACCAAGAAGAGATAAGAAAGCCTTCCTCAGCGATCAATGCAAAGAAATAGAGGAAAACAACAGAATGGGAAAGACTAGAGATCTCTTCAAGAAAATTAGAGATACCAAGGTAACATTTCATGCAAAGATGGGTTCGATAAAGGACAGAAATGGTCTGGACCTAACAGAAGCAGAAGATATTAAGAAGAGGTGGCAGGAATACACAGAAGAACTGTACAAAATGATCTTCATGACCAAAATAATCATGATGGTGTGATCACTCACCTAGAGCCAGACATCCTGGAATGTGAAGTCAAGGGGGCCTTAGGAAGCATCACTACAAACAAAGCTAGTGGAGGTGATGGAATTCCAGTTGAGCTATTTCAAATCCTGAAAGATGATGCTGTGAAAGTGCTGCACTCAATATGCCAGCAAATTTGGAAAACTCAGCAGTGGCCACAGGACTGGAAAAGATCAGTTTTCATTCCAATCCCAAAGAAAGGCAATGCAAAAGAATGCTCAAACTATCATACAATTGCACTCATCTCACACGCTAGTAAAGTAATGCTCGAAATTCTCCAAGCCAGGCTTCAGCAATACATGAACCGTGAACTTCCAGATGTTCAAGCTGGTTTTAGAAAAGGCAGAGGAACCAGAGGTCAAATTGCCAACATCTGCTGGATCATGGAAAAAGCAAGAGAGTTCCAGAAAAACATCTATTTCTGCTTTATTGACTATGCCAAAGCCTTTGACTGTGTGGATCACAATAAATTGTGGAAAATTCTGAAAGAGATGGGAATACCAGACCACCTGACCTGCCTCTTGAGAAATCTGGATGCAGGTCAGGAAGCAACAGTTAGAACTGGACATGGAACAACAGCCTGGTTCCAAATAGGAAAAGGAGTATGTCAGGCTGTATATTGTCACCCTGCTTATTTAACTTCTATGCAGAGTACATCATGAGAAACGCTGGGCTGGAAGAAGCACAAGCTGGAATCAAGATTGCCAGGAGAAATATCCACCACCTCAGATATGCAGATGACACCACCCTTATGGCAGAAAGTGAAGGGGAGCTAAAAAGCCTCTTGATGAAAGTGAAAGTGGAGAGTGAAAAAGTTGGCTTAAAGCTCAACATTCAGAAAATGAAGATCATGGCATCTGGTCCCATCACTTCATGGGAAATAGATGGGGAAACAGTGGATACCATGCATAGTAAAGCCTTTTAACCCCTTCTTAAGCCAAGCCTGCTATTGCTGCTAAGTCACTTCAGTCGTGGCCGACTCTGTGCGACCCCATAGGCAGCCTACCAGGCTCCCTCATCCCTGGGATTCTCCAGGCAAGACACTGGAGTAGGTTGCCATTTCTTTCTCCAATGCATGAAAGTGAAAAGTGAAAGTGAAGTTGCTCAGTCGTGCCTGACTATTTGTGACCCCATGGACTGTAGCCCACCAGGTTCCTATGGCCATGGGATTTTCCAGGCAAGAGTTCTGGAGTGGGTTGCCATTGCCTTCTCCAACCCAAGCCTAGTAAGAGATAAAAAGTTTATGGCTATCTTTTTTAAAATTTCAACCCTTATGACCCCAAGGAGAAATATATATGAACAAGATAGCATAAAAATAAAATAAAGCTCACTGAAGAATGACCTTTCAAATTACAGCTATTATTCTGTTACAGTGACAATTTAGGTAAGTATTTATCTACCTTTAATAAATGGATAACATGTTATCCATGTTTTGAGTTTTTAATATTTATTTTTATTTATTTGGCTATTCCAGGTCTTAGTTGTGGCATGCAGGTTCTAGTCCCCTGAGCAGGATCAAACCCGGGGCCTCTGCATTAGGAGCATGGATTCTTAGCCACTGAACTACCAGAGACGTTCCTAACTGTGCAGCTCTCATCTGTGCTTAGATAAGGGCTCATATACAATTAAGTCTCCTAATAATAAATAAAATTGTCATTTAGCATTTAAACATATTATCTAATTTATTTTATTTAACAGAAAGCAAAGCAAAACCTAAGGTAATTAAATCATACTAATATTATTTAAATGAATTGGACGTTTGTCATCTCCCTGATGCAGTCCTTCTGTGCATTTTACTCAAAAGAACAACATGTAGTTTAAGGTCTGAAAATAAAATAACTTGAAAGGCTGCTTGACAAGGGAAGAAAAGCAAGAATTACCAAATGAAAGAAACAGACAATTTAGCTTAACAAGGCTCTATACATCCAAGGGTAATGTAGATGTGCAGTCACACTTTTTTGAAAAATAAAAATTTTGTCCTGCTTTTTCCTGTGATCTTGGTCTAACAAAACTTGTATAACATAAGATGTTATAATTATTTGTTGATATTTTAAAATATTTTAGGAATCCCTTGACCTTATTCCTATGACTTTTTTAAAAGGGAAGTTTTCACTTTTCCAAGTATTCATTCTTAATTGAGAATATTACATATTTTTTAAAGTTAATATTCAAACTTTTAGATAAGATTTCATAAATGGAGAATATAAGATAGTATTGCAGTAAATAGATAATTTTGCTTATGTAAGAATAGACCTTAAGGACCAGACAGAGAAGGGGAAGGAGACAAACATGAGAGCGGGCCTAAGAAGAAAGAATATAGGCAAATTTAAATGTTAATGTATTCAATACAACAGTTAATTTGAATAAAAATCTTTAGTAAATGTTACTTAAAAAAATTGTTCTCACTTCAGGAAGAACTTGAAGATGAAGGCAAAACAGTTTCAGGTCTGGAGGAGATATCAATAAGAAGTAAATAGGTTTAAGAGTGGAGTAAGTGATCATTCACAATTATTCCCTAGGAGGACAGATCAGAAAGTGAGGCAATCCTTCTGTGATAAGCAGGCTCACTTTGCTGAGTGAACACAGCAGACCCCAGATAGGACAGCCCTCAGCGAAGACAAGTGCAGAGAAGTGAGGGAAGGGAATAAAAGCCTCAGTTGGGGTGAAGTGTGGGGCTGCTGCCAGTTCTAGCATGACCACATCCCTGTCTGTTGTGGGAAATCCAGGGAGAAAAGAAAGAACAGACTGTTACATCCACCATACCACTTATTCAACATACACTTCTCTTGGACTGTGTAATTAGATTCCAAATAGGGCCTGGGTTTGGGGAGATGGCAGTTTACATTTAGTGCCTAAACATTTGGGTGCTGAACTGATTGAGAGAAAGAAAGAGGTATAGAGAAGGAGGGTAAGCTCCCAATTAGGAAGCTGGCTAGATAGGCTTAGAGCTGTGTAAGAAAGCCAGAACTTAATCTAAGTTAAAATTTTCTGGGGAAAGCCAAGGATACTGATGATTTGGGTTTGTCTATAAGAATACCTGTGTCCCATGGAACCTTGTCTTTTCAGCCATTGTACTGGGGATTAATTTACTCTGGCAAAAGACCATCTCCTGAGGATTGTATTGATCACTCCCTACTCCCTGATGACATCCAGAGAACAATTTAATAGAAGAAAAACACCTGTGTTTTATACATGTTGGTAGTAATGGGTTAACATGGATAAAGTAGGGACTTCCCCGGTGGTCCAGTGGCTAAGACTCTGCACTCCCAGTGTAAAGGTTCTGGGTTCCATCTCTGGTCAGGGAATTAGATCCCAACCACCGCAGCTAAAGAGTTCTCATGACCCACCAAAAGATCATGCATGCTGAATCGAAGATCGAAAATCCAACACGCTGCAGCTAAGACCCAGCACTGTCAAATAAATAAATAAAAATACATATTAAAAGAAAAACCCAAACATGGATAAGTTAATTTTTAGTCTCTTTGATTCTAATCACATGCTCATGGATGTTTTAAAACAAGGAAGGAGCAGTTTCCAATACCAGAAACCATGGAATGCTTGAACAAAAGTGGAAGTTTAGATGTTTGGGGGATTAATTGTGTTCTTGATGGTGTTACTGCAAAGTCACTTAACAAATATTTATCAGATATCAATCACATGCTAGACCCAGTAACTTTCTTTGCAAATTAAAGCATTTCATGAAGGAAATAGCCCTTTGTATAGAAAGAAAGGAAAGAAAAAAATGGGAAAACATAGGACCAAACTGAGAGACAGGTCACAGTATCAGCTTTGCTAGTTATTTGCTAAAGAACCTCAAGCAAAGGGTGTTTTAAGTCAGGGATCTTCAGGGGTGCACAGGTGAACAACTGAGATAGAAAATATTAAAAAATGAGCATTCATATTCTCTTTTGTCTAAAAAATTAAAAATAATAGCAATATTTAACACAGGAATTAAAAGGAGATATGAGCAAAAGTTTTTATGCACATGCATACCAAATTTTAAAAAAACCATGACAATGACTAGATTACCTGATTTCTAAAATCATTTTGTTCTAAAAATCCTGATTCTATATTATTTAAAGCACCTTAATTGCTCTTAAACTATATTTAAAAATAATACCATATCTATAATATAAACTGCCTCATATACAACAAAACTTTATAAAGATATGTGAGAGAAAGCCATTTATTGTTTAAATGTATCCTAACCCTACCAACAGTTGAGAAGGAAATGGCAGCCCACTCCAGTGTTCTTGCCTGGAGAATCCCAGGGACGGGGGAGCCTGGTGGGCTGCCGTCTATGGGGTCGCACAGAGTCAGACACGACTGAAGCGACTTAGCAGCAGCAGCAACCCTACCAACAAGCCCTTTTTATCTGATGACACAGGTTCTCTTTGTATTATACGGTGCCAGTTAGCATGACAGTTTCTTTGCTCATTAAATTCTGGATTCCCTCTAGCAACATTTTCAGAAAGAATTAATGTTACTAATTTGCACCGTGATTGGTAGCTCTAGCTTGTTAACAACTATATGTTGATATATTCCCTCAAAATTCTGATTTGAAGAAACATTACTATAAAGCTGTCTTATTTTATCATCCTTTTAAGGAACAGTTTTAGGAACTAAACACTTAACAGTATTATATAGCTGGTATAAAAACTCTTCACTTTGTGCATCCAGGTCATAGGAAGTTAACAGTCTTGTTTTGCATAGTGATATGAGTAAACAGGTTACAAAAGAGGTGGCTGAAAACCAGTCCACTAGAATGACATGTTCACAACAATGTGAATATACTTAGTGCTACTGAACTGTATGCTTACCAATGATGAAGATTGTCAATTTTATGTTGTGTATTTTTTACCACAATAAAAAAAGACAGAATGATTGAAACAATGTATCAGTTTAAAATGAATATTACTAGTCATAATTTTCACCACTTTTTATTCTTAATTATATAATATTCCCTGGTGGCTCACATGGTAAAGAATCTGCCTGCAGTGTGGGAGACCTGGGTTCGATCCCTGGGTTGGGAAGATCCCCTGGAGAGGGCATGGCAACCACCCCAGTATTCTTGCCTGAAGAATCCCCATGGATAGAGGAGCCTGGCGGGCTACAGTCCATGGGGATGCAAAGAGTCAGACACGACTGAGCAACTAAGCACAGCAACGTTTAATAACAAAGTGGCTTTGGTAGTTTTCTTCACCCTCCTCCTATACTGAAACTCTTCCACCTTAAGGCACAACACAAACAACAGCAAAAAAGTTTAAAGCAGAGAAGTAATGGCCATTTTTCCATTGGCTAAACCTGAAAAAAAATTAATATTTGAAGCAATAATTATGAAATGTGAACTGTCATAAGCATTATTATATTACTCACCCTAAGTAGATGTATATAATTAAAGCATTTTTTACAAACTACAGTTTCAAAAAGTAAACGGGGCATCCCTGACTGGTCACTTTGTAAACAAGAATAAGCAATTATAGTCCTCTTTTCTTTCTGACTATTCTTTGCTTATAAATAATGACAGAATGCAAAACCAGAAATATTAATTTTCAACTAATGTTCTTTGTGCCAATTAAGCTGCTTCTCTTTATTCTATATGTCATAATTTACCAGACATAAAGAAGAGAGTAGTTAGCCACCATGTCTAAAAACTTCCAAAAGATTGATGTTTTTAATTATAAAAGAAACCAACATATCCTCATTAAAAGAAGAAAACTTTTTTTAAAATCCCTGATTAATCCTCATCTCCAAATTCCGTCTCTTACAAGTAGCCACAGTTAAACTAGTTGTTTATGCTTCCAGATGTTTTCTTTGTTTATATCAGAATACACTTCTTTATACAAGTAAAATTGGGCTTCCCTGGTGGCTCTGATGGTAAAAATCTGCTTGCAATGCAGGAGACCTGGGTTTGATCTCTGGGTTGGGGAGTGCCCCTGGAGAAGGAAATGACAACCCACTCCAGTATTCTTGCCTGGAGAATTCCATAGACAGAGGAGCCTGGCCTATATTTCCTGGCATCGCAAAGAGTCAGACATGACTGAGCAACTAACATTATGCACTATACAAGTAAAATAGCATTATAATGTTATGTAACTTACTTTTAACTATGTAATATTCTGAAAGAGATGGGAATACCAGACCACCTAACCTGCCTCTTGAGAAATCTGTATGCAGGCCAGGAAGCAACAGTTAGAACTGGACATGGAACAACAGACTGGTTCTAAATAGGAAAAGGAGTACGTCAAGGCTGTATATTGTCACCCTGCTTATTTAACTTCTATGCAGAGTACATCATGAGAAATGCTGGACTGGAAGAAGCACAAGCTGGAATCAAGATTGCAAGGAGAAACATCCATAACCTCAGATATGCAGATGATACCACCCTTATGTTAGAAAGTAAAGAGGAACTAAAAAGCGTCTTGATGAAAGTAAAAGAGGAGAGTGAAAAGTTGGCTTAAAGCTCAACATTCAGAAAATGAAGATCACGGCATCCGGTCCCATCACTCCATGGGAAATAGATGGAGAAACAGTGGAAACAGTGTCAGACTTTATTTTGGGGGGCTCCAAAAGCACTGCAGATGGTGAATGCAGCCATGAAATGAAAAGATACTTACTCCTTGGAAGAAAAGTTATGACCAACCTGGATAGCATATTCAAAAGCAGAGACATTACTTTGCCAACAAAGGTCTGTCTAGTCAAGGCTATGGTTTTTCCAATGGTCATGTATGGATGTGAGAGTTGGACTGTGAAGAAAGCTGAGTGCCGAAGAATTGATGCTTTTGAACTGTGGTGTTGGAGAAGACTCTTGAGAGTCCCTTGGACTGCAAGGAGATCCAACCAGTCCATTGTGAAGGAGATTAACCCTGGGATTTCTTTGGAAGGAATGATGCTAAAGCTGAAACTCCAGCACTTTGGCCACCTCATGCGAAGAGTTGACTCATTGGAAAAGACTTTGATGCTGGGAGGGATAGGAGGCAGGAGGAGAAGGGGACGACAGAGGATGAGATGGCTGGATGGCATCACTGACTCGATGGAGGTGAGTCTGAGTGAACTCCGGGAGTTGGTAATGGACAGGGAGGCCTGGTGTGCTGCAATTCATGAGGTCGCAAAGAGTCGGATATGACTGAGCAACTGAACTGAACTGAACTGAACTGATAGTAGGCATTTCCTCAAGTCAGTACATATTAGCTAGCTCCTTTTGATGAATGTTTCAGCCATAAAGAAGGCTGAACCAGAAGAATTGATGCTTTTGAACTGTGGTGTTGGAGAAGATTCTTGAGAGTTCCTTGGACAGCAAGGAGATCAAATCATTCGATCCTAAAGAAAATCAATCCTGAATATTCATTGGAAGGACTGATGCTAAAGCTGAAGCTCCAATACTTTGGCCACCTGATGCAAAGAGCCGACTCATTAGAAAAGACCCTGATGCTGGGAAAGATTGAAAGCAGGACGAGAAGGGGATGACAGAAGACGAGTGGTTGGATGGCATCATTGACTCAATGGACATGAGTTTGAGCAAGCTCTGGGAGATGGTAAAGGATAGGGAGGCCTGGCATGCTGCAGTCCATGGGGCTGCAAAGAGTTGGACACGACTGAGTGAATGAACAACTGTAGTGTATTTCCCCAAGTCAGTGCATTTTAGCTAGCTCCTTCTGATGAATGTTTAGACTATTTCCAATGTGCCAGTAAAATTAATGCTGCCTTGAACATCTTTGATTATTTATCTTTGCATTCTTGTGCAAATAGCTCTGTAGGAGAAATACTTTTAAGTGGAACTGCTACTTTAAAGATATACAAATTGAAATATGTTATATTTGTTAAAATTGCTAAATTGCCTCTCAAAAAGTACTAGTTGACACACCTATAGGTAGTATATGAGAACTGAAAAATGGAATGTGTAAACTGTTGGTACTGTCCCTCTTAAGCTATTCCTCCAACATTACTTTTCACTTTTTATTTTCTTTCATCTCATATGAAATTAATCTATCTGGGTAGGAGATTCTGGATAATTGTTCTGGGAACTGACACTCACACCCCACATCCCCACCATTTCCACTATGTGTTAAACAAATGAATTAACTGGTTATTGTTATTTGTTTGTAGACAGGCATATATTTTGAAATAAAGACACGTCAAGTACCTGCATTTTTCTTTTGGATCTGAAATTTCCTCCATCCACTTTCTGATAACCATCTTTTTAATATCATGTTTTGTTTTATTTTTATTTTATTTTTTTAAAATCCCTTGTGGAGGTTTCAGGATAGGATGACAAAATTTACTAGCCCATATGCACTTGAACATGTACAAAACATATGGTTGCTAGTTCATTCCTAGCAATGTAATATGACTATTTGGTATGGAGAAAAATGCCTTTTCCAAATTTCCTATTCTAGAATGAATGGTATACTAATACCACCTCATATTAATATCAAATTTTTATAGTTTATAAACTTCTTTCCTAAATATCATTCCATTTGCTTTTCACAACAACCCAATGCGATGAATGGGAAGGAAGGTATTATTATCTCCACTTAATAGAGGAAACAAGGTCTACCAAGGAGTAGAACTGAACTTTTCATACCACAATGCAGCCTCCTCCATATACCTCAGAACAGCAGATTCCTTTTGCAGAAATTTTACTCTGTGGCAGTAATATTCACTTCCTAAATCCCCTTTAGAATAAAGTAAAATATAAATTTAAAAAGAAGGGGAACACCCTAAAAAATATTTTTTCCTTTTTGGTAATTTTACTATTACTTTTCTGAAAGAAGTCATTCATTTGGCTTTTAGCTAAACTAGTGAAACACATATTCTGTGACTTTTTTTCCATTTTATTTTTATTTATTTATTTTTGGCTGCCCTGTGCAGGCATGCAGGATCCTAGTTCCCAGACCAGGGATCCAACCCATGCCCCTTGCACTGGGAGCACAGATTCTTAACCATTAGACCACCAGAGAAGCCCCATGACATTTTAATGAATATGCATGAACAGTTCTAAAACAAGGGCAATTTAAAACTGTAACCTCAATTCTGCAAGCAAATCATAATACTAAATGTCACAAAATACATAGGTGTCATTTTTTTTCATATTCAGCTTATTTCTTACTCATCATATGTATGCTGTGCCGTGTTTAGTCACTTAGTCATATCTGATTCTTTGCGACCCCATGGACTGTAGCCTGCCAGGCTCCTCTGTCCATGACATTCTCCAGGCAAGATACCAGAGTGGGCTGCCATGCCCTCCTCTAGAGGATGTTCCCGACCCAGGGATCGAACTTGCATCTTGTGTGTTTCTGGCATTGGCAGGTGGGTTCTTTACCACTAGTGCCACTTGGGAAGCCCACAACTAACTATGAAGTCACATGAAGTCATAAACTCTGTTTCAGATTTGCTGCATTAAGACAACTCCCTTTTAATTTCTTGTTTTAAGAATCATAATTGCCAGTCAGCTATTGACCAATCTACAGGTAAGGTAGTTTTGGAAAGAAATGATGAATCTTGTCATTTTGAAAAAATGATTATATAAAAAAGATTGTTTTCCATTTTTGATCAATAATGTCATTAGTGACAATGATTTCAGTTTCCTTAATATTATGATCATAATTTCTTATGTTTCATTAAGGCTTAAAGGAAAGGGATCTGAGCATTCTCAGTACCTTTTCTGATCTTTATCTTCACGAGGGCCATATCCATGTAGTGAAATACCTAGCTGAGAATCTGGAAACCTGGGCTTTTGTATAAGCTGTATACTGAGTATGAATTTGGGTAATTCTCTTTTCTAGGTTTAGTTTCCTCGTCTTTAAAAGGAGGAACTGTGTTAGTTCTAGATTGTCATCCCAATGGTCCATTTTAGCTCTAGTATCATCATCATAAAACCTATTAACCAACATTTGTTGAGACAAGGCATTCTAGTATATAGACATGTGGGAATAATTGTGGATACCTAAACAGGGGCTTCCCAGGTGGCTCAGTGGTAAAGAATCCGCCTGCCAACGCAGAAGACTCTGGATTCCTGGGTCGGGAAGATCCCTGGAGAAGGAAATGGCAACCCACTGTGGCATTTTTGCCTGGGAAATCCCATGGACAGAGGAGCCTGGCGGACTGCAGTCCATGGGGTAGCAAAGTCTGACAGGACTGAAGAACTGAGGACGCAGACACGCAAACAGTGGTTTATACTCTGGGACAGTTTCAGCAGCTACTAAACACTAACAAGCCCTATGGCCCAAATCGGGTAGCATCCTGTGCTTGTGGTTTTGGCCACAAGGACTTGAGACATGTAGGAGCAGAACAAGTCACCTGAGGTATTACTGAGTAGCAATTTCGGTATACTAAACTCTGTGAAGAAGGCTGAGCACTGAAGAATTGATGCTTTTGAACTGTGGTATTGGAGAAGACTCTTGAGAGTCCCTTGGACTGCAAGGAGATCCAACCAGTCCATTCTGCAGGAGATCAGCCCTAGGATTTCTTTGGAAGGAACGATGCTAAAGCTGAAACTCCAGTACTTTGGCCACCTCATGCGAAGAGTTGACTCACTGGCAAAGACTGATGCTGGGAGGGATTGGGGGCAGGAGGAGACGGGGACGACAGAGGACGAGATGGCTGGATGGCATCACTGACTCGATGGAGGTGAGTCTGAGTGAACTCCGGGAGTTGGTGATGGACAGAGAGGCCTGGCGTGCTGCAATTCATGGGGTCGTAAAGAGTCAGACAGGACTGAGCGACTGAACTGAACTGACTGAACCTCTTGTGTGGGCTTCCCTTGTAGCTCACTCAGTGAAGAGTCTGACTGCAACGCGGGAGGCTTGGGTTCCATCCCTGCGTTGGGAAGATCCCCTAGAGAAGGAAATGGCAACCCACTCCGGTATTCTTGCCTGAAGAATCCCATGGACAGAAGAACCTGGCACGCTGAAGTCTATGGGGTCGCAAGAGTCGGACATGACTGAGCGACTAAGCGCAGTGCAGACTCTTGCGTAATAAACTTAAAGTGAAAACAGAGTACCGAAGTCTCACACCGTATACATATTGTTAAAAAACATGAAAGAAAAACGATGTTAAACAAGTATTTACCGCAAAAATATAAACAAGTTAAAATTTCTCCGGAAATCACAACTCAGTCCCTTTATTTTACCGACAGGGCTCGGGTGTTTGAATCTACCGTCCAGGTCAAGTGGAAAGTTTCTCTTCCACTCCCAAACATCGCTAAGGGGGTACAGAAAACTGTCATAAGGTATGTATACATTCAAATCAAGCAGATAGAAACTCCTCAAGCCAGCGACCGTCTTAACAGAGAATATCCCTTCGCGGCCTCCTCCAGCAATTCAAGCCTGCAAAGGGACTGACACCGTCCGAGCCCGCCCCCCCAGTCTTGGCCCCGCCTCTCAAGACGCTCCTACCACGCCGCGCCTCGAACCTCCTTCTCTCATTGGCTAGCTACAGGCTAGGGGTGGGCGGGGGAAATGCGTCAGAAAGTGGGCTCACTTCCGGCCTGGGAGCGCGCGCGGTTGATTCGTCCTCCCTCAGCCGCGGGTGCTCGCAGCTCGGAAATGGCGGGTAAGTTCCCGGGAAAAGTTTACCAAGGGGAGAGGGTGGGCAGGTTTGGGAACGAACACCGAGACGGAGGTGACAGTACCCGCCTGGAACTTTCGAGCTCTTGCCTGGGGTTTAGAAGGCCTGTTTCAACCTCGGAGCGCGGAACTGTCAGCCCAGCTCTTTTTCCGCCGAGATTCGTGCCCCCGCCCCCAACTGCTCGGGGTTCTGCACCTTCAGCGGGCAACTCGGCCCCTGAGAGGGACCAAGACACCAGGAAAAAGCGTGGTGGTTTGGTCTTGTAAGGTGCCAGGTGCCTGGACGCTTGTTTCTCTTCTCGTTCCTTTTGCCCACTGCTGCCCCAGCCTCTAGTCTGAGCCTGTTCCCGCCAGCTGATTTTAATGCTCAGACCCTCCTCTTCCAGGTCTTCCTTCACCCTATACTTCAACTTCTGAGCCAGCGCAGTGCTGCCTTACCCTGCGCCAAGGCTCTCATTTGAGTCTTGTTTGACTTCATAGTAGTCTCCTTAATCTCTCACACTTAAGTAGTCCTAGGATTTATATAGATTTCCTTTGAGAAAGAGGATTAAGCATTCTTCCTTCATCTAAACTTCTCTTTTAGGGGATGTCTAATATAATTCTGTATTTATTCCATTCTGCTTTCTTTATTGAATCTCTTAAATTTAGCGTTTAATAACTAATTATTGCCATTATTTTGTACGTGTATTAAGATTGTTTTGGTGTGGTATATGCTTTTTGTTTTGTTTTGTTTTTCCCTGTTACATATCTTTTGAAGTGACGGACAGTTTCTTTTTATCTTTTCCCAGTGCCTTCCTAGTAGTCTCAGTAGACGTTTATGGATGTGCTGGATAGACAGGGTATAGCATGAGCTCTACAGATGTTTAACGAAGACCTCTTCTACCAGATAGAGACTGTAGGATTTTAGGGTCCATTGGTACTGTCTTAAGAGGGGAGACCCGTGTATGGCACAGGGTGAACTGTTATAAGAATTACATCTAAATTCGAATCTCAGTCCCACCATTTAGTAATCAAGTGACCTTTAAGCAACCAAACGTCTTGCTAAGCCTGAGCTTTTGAATATGAAAGGGGGCTGATAAAGTATCTACTTGTCTTGCAGAATTGTGAGGATTAAACTAATGTATGATTTGTTGCTTAGATTATACATAAATGCCTTGAGGTGGGTTCTGTTCCCTCCTTTTCATAGATGAAGTTTGAGGTAGATTCTATTATACTCTTTTTATCCATTTGTTCAAAGAAGCCAAGTAATGTGCTCTAGGTCATAGATGCCGTAAGCAAATGATGAAGCCTGGATTTGAATCCAGCAATTCTGACTCCAAACCTTTAATCTGTACTGCCTCAAGTGTTGCCCATTTTCTGTGTACTTGTGTTGTAACCACTAACTGAAGTTTATGGCATGTCATTGTACGCTGTTTTTCATTTCTACTCATGACTTTTTTTTACCTGAGTTTTCCCTAATTTTTATGATGTCAGGAGATTTATTGCCATCTTTGCTTGAAAGTTTCTCTTGATAATGGTTTCTTCCATTGTTAATTATCATATACATTGATGGATAGCCACCTTGTAGTAAAACCACTTGATTATTCCAATAGCCTATGTCTTTGCACATGGTTAAAACATTTCTTTCCTAATCATGTCCTTGTTCCTTCTCTTTTATACTAAAAATAGCAGTGTTTACTGGTTTCTTGTGTATCCTTCCTGAGATAATCTTTCTATGCATTATTAGTTGTTGGTTTTGAAATAGTTGATCTGAAAGTACTTTGGGTAGAATTTTTCCAGTATTATGAATAAAATGCTATGTTGTAATTATTGAAGGACATTCTTAGCTTGATTCTTAGTGGAGCAGTAGCATCCTTTTTATATTTCTTTTTAAAAGGCTGCTGCTGCTGCTTAGGTATAAATCCTAGCAGGTAATTTATATTAATATTAAATACTTAGAAATGTCAGTAGTCTGTTATGTTAATTATCAAGCTTACTCATTTCTGTAAAGTCAGTCTGGTTCACAAGCCTCTATCTCAAAAGTGATATTTATTCTGTTTAATAATGAGACAGTCATATACTCAGTACATTTATGTAGGAGTATTTGGAACTCTGTGGTCTGTTAGCATAGTTAAAGACTTACCTTTATTCCACTTCTAGTAAGAACCCCTCTTTTTTTTTAAGGTTTGATTAATCACTTCCAACTAGTCTTTTTAAAATGCTGTTTCTTAGGATTTGGTGCTATGGAGAAGTTTTTGGTTGAATACAAGAGTGCAGTTGAGAAGAAACTGGCCGAGTACAAATGTAACACCAACACAGCAATTGAACTGAAATTAGGTATGTATGCCTTTTCTAAGTAGTGTTAGGTATATGAAGGGGAATTTTGTGTAAGAGCAGTTGTTTATGGCACTTGTATGGCTTATTTTATTGTTTATTGCAGTTTATGTTTAGTTTTCTATACTAATTGAGCACATCCAGATTTTATGAAGTCTTGATTTACATCATGGAGTGGGTAGATGTTTGAGAGATGGCAGAGTTTACAGGTCAAAAGTTCAGTGTGGCAAAACAATGACAAGTAGAAATGGTCTTAACCTCTTAAAAACATTTACCTTTACCTTTTTGCTTATAAAAATTATAGAAAATAAGTGTTGGTGAGAATGTGGAAAGAGACTCATATATTCCTGGTGGGTGCATAAAATGATGCAATTACTTTGGGAAACAGTTTTGCAGTTACTTTGAAGAACAGTTTGGCAGGATCTTAAAGAGTAAACATATATTTGTTATATGACTGAACAGTTCAACTCCTAGATGTCTACCCAAGAGAATTTAAATGTTTGTCCATCCAAAAACTTGTATGTGAATGTTCACAGGAGTGTTATTCGCAATAGCCAAAGGATATAATGTGGATACCAATCAGCTGGTAAATGGTTAAACCAAGTGTGGTATATCCATGTAATGGGATACTATTTGACAGTAAAAAGGAGTGAAGGGCCGATACATGCTACAGCATAGGGGAACCTCAAAAACATTCTAAAGTGAGAGAAACCAGACATACTGCATGATTCCATTTGTGTGAGTGTTCAGAAAAAGCAGATGCACAGAAACAGAAAGGTTAGTGGTTACCTGGGTCTCAGGGTGGCAGCAGAGAATGACTGCAGATTAGATTTCTTTTGGGTAATGGCAGTATTTTAAAATTAGATTGTGGTAGTGGTACACAAGTCTAAATTTACTAAAAATCTTAAAATTATACTCTTAAAACAGTTGAGCTTATGGAATGTAAATTTATAACTCAATAAGGCCGTTTAAAAAATATGTGCTAATGAGTTCTGGTTCCATCACTTTCCATTCCTTAGATCTTTCATCTTTAAAAGGGAATTAATATTATTTGTAGTGAATTAAATATGAGATTAAATACAAGTAAAGTGCTTGAAAAACTTGATGTAGACAGTCACAGTAAATGTTAGCTATAATTATTTAAAACAGTACAAATGTGACGAATACAGAGAAGGTGATAAAGAAGAGACTTGTGTCCTGACACCTCACTAAAAAGATAATACTGATCAAAGTTTTTTTTTCCTGTACATATATATTTTTTTAAAACCAGGATCCTGTTGTAAGGCTGTTTTGTTATTTAGCTTAACCATAACTTGAATATCATTGTTGGTAACTATATATAGGTCTACCTCATTCTTTTAAATTATGTAATTCAGGATGACTGAATCATAATTTAGCTAATTTATGATTTTTTTTAAACTTTATTGTGAGGTTTGCGTCTCCTTTTTTGCTATTAAAAATGATTCTCCAATAAATACCCTTGTGTATATATGTACCCACTTGTGTTGAGTGATCTGTAGAATGTGTGGCTAGAAGTTGAAATGCTGGATCAGAGTTTTTCAGTTTCAACACTGTTAACATTTTGGGTTAGGTAATTGTTAGAAAATGGCAGCCCATCCCAGGTGGCGCTAGTGGTAAAGAACCCAGTTGCCAGTGCGGGAGACATTAGAGACACGGGTTCCATCCCTGGGTCTGGGAAGATCCCCTGGAGGAGGAAGTGGCAGCCCACTCCAGTATTCTTGCCTGGAGAATCCCATGGACAGAGGAGCCTTGTGGGCTGCAGTCCAAAGAGTTGGACATGACTGAAGCGACTTAACAGCAGCCAGTATTTTTGCCTGGGAAATCCCATGGATGAGGTTACAGTCCATGAGATCACAAAAGAGTCCGAACAACTTAGCAACTAAAGAACAGAAGGATTCTTTGTTATTTTGTACTTTGTAGTATGTTTAGCAGCACTCTTGGTCTGATAACTAGATGCCAGTAACATTCTCCTCCAGTTGTGACAACCAGAAATGTCCTCTGACATTGCCATACCTCCTAAGGATGGTGTGTAAAATTGTCTCTGTTTAAGAACTGTGCTAGATCAAAGGGTTACGAACATATTCTACTTTAGTAGCTGTTTTTAAATTGCCTTCCAGAAAAAGTATGTGTGGTTATACTGCTGCAGTCTCACATTTGAGATAGTCCTTTTACCTCTACCCTGATCAGTGTTGGATATTACCATTTTTTAAGAAAAGCAAAAACACCTTGCCTCTGTGATGTGTGAAAGGTAGCTTCTTATTTCTGTTTGCAATTGTTGTGAGAAACACATAACTTAAAATTTACTATTTTTAAAGTGTACAGTTCTATAGTATTTAGTATACTCTCGTTGTGCAACTAGTCTCCAGAACTTTCTCATTTTGTAAAATTGAAACTATTTATTAAAGAAAGAACTCCTTATTTCCCCCCTCTCACTGGCCCCTTGCTAATACCTTTCTACTGTTTTAAAATTTGACTGCTTTAGATACCTCATATAAATGCAGGCATACAGTATTTGTTGTCTTGTGACTGGCTCATCTCTTTAGCATAATATCCTCAAGATTCATCCATGTTGTAGCACTTGGCAGAAATTCCTTCCTTTTAAGACAGGATACTATTACATTATATATATTTTAAACATTATAATATTGTTATATGTAATATTATATGTATTACATGTAATTATAAAATTATAGTATTTATAATGTTTACATTATATATATTACATTATCTATATATAAACATATATATACATACCATATTTTATTTATCCATTCGTCCATTGATAGATACTTAAGTTGCTTCCTTCTCTTGGCTATTTGAATAATGCTGTTATGAATAGGGATGTGCAACTATCTCTTTGAGATCAGTTTCAGGTTCTTTTGGATATGTATCCAGAAGTGGAATTGCTGGACGATATAGTAATTATGTTTTTAATTCTTTGGGGAACCTCCATAATTTCCATAGTGGTTATTACAACTCCATTTTACATACCCACCAACAGTGCACAAAAGTTGCAGTTTCTTCACATCCTTGCCAACACTTACTGTTTAGTGAGGTTTTTCGTTTTCACTGTGTTTTTTACTATTTTTTTATTTGAGAATTAAAATTGATTTTTAATTCTAAGGGAAGTATATCCTTTATATTTAAACGAACCAGCCCTCCTTTTGTCATATTTTGCGAATACTTTGACACCTGTTTTGACTTTTGTTATGTAGAAGTTAAAACTTTTTATCTAGGGAAATTTCTTTTTCTTTTGTGAGTTTTCATTGTGGCTTATAAAAAGGGCCTTCCTTCTCTAAGATGATGAAAATATTCATTGTTTATTTTAATAATTTTTAAATTTTTTCTTTTTTAATTGAACCTTAGAATCTTTATCTTGATAAAGCATAGAGTAGGAATCCAGCTTTATACTTTGCCAGATGGTTTAGACAGTTATCTGCCTGCCAGTTTGTTGTCTCTTAAACAATTAAAATTTCTTTTTTTAATCACTCTAAAGTATCATTTGTATTCTTGGGTGTACTTTGAGGCCTTTTGTTCCCCTTGAGCCATTAGCGTACTATTACAATAAATATGATTAATGTATGGTGTGACTAGATCCCACTCACTACTCTTCAAGTTTCTGTAATGTTTTTTCTTCTAATGAACATTTTACTAAGTTCCAAAGAGATGTTTTGTTAATTTTAAAAAATTGAAATCCTATTAAAATTTGTTTTATATGGGGAAAAGTAACGTCCTTACATTATTGAGTCTTCCTTACTAATAGCAAGCATATCTTTCTATTTATTAAGGCCTTTTTTTGTCTAACTGTAGAGTTTTAAATTTTATGTATAGATGATAAACATTTCTTATTGTTTATTCCTAGGGATTTCATCTACTTTACTGCTATTATGAAGTGTCATCTTCTCTTCCATTGTATTTTCTGTCTTTATTGTGTGTAGGAGAATGATGGAAAGTAATTATATATATATATATTTTATCACATCAAGATCCCGTTACATGTACTCTACACATATTTGACATAACTAAAGTTGACTGGGTTATTTGGGCAATCTAATTCCTACTATCAGTAGCAATAATTTGCTTCCCTGAAACCAGCCTTTCTTTCTATCTCCCTCTTTTCCCTTTCCCCTTTCTTTGGAGAAACGTTTATCAGAACATTTATAGACATTGTTCTAGACACATGGGATAACTTTAACTCTTGACTGCATACCAATAATTCCACTAAGGTTTATCTCAAGATTCTTCTCCATTAATAAGCTATTTTCACTTTGTGTGTGAGAGATTGACAGGCCTACTTTCCCCACAGAGATCAGTGTTCTGGGGGTAGATTACTATAGAAAAAAGTCCATCTTTTTTTATTACACCAAACTCTATGCCTGTTAAGCAGAAATTCCACATTCGCCTTCCCCTCCAGCTCCTGGTAACCTCTAATCTACTTTCTGTCTGTATGAATTACCCATTTTAGATACTTTGCTTAAGTGGAATATTTATCCTTTTCTGTCTGGCTTATTTCACTTAGCATATTTTCAGCTTATTTACTCAGCAAATGTTTCATGTTGTACCATGTATCAGAACTCCACTCCTGTTAATTGCTGAATAATATTCCACTGTATGCCACACTTTGTTTTAGTCATCTGCTGATGAACACTTAGGTTGTTTCCACCTTTTGGCAATTGTGAATAATGCTGCTGTGAGCATCAAGATAGAATTATGTGTTGTCTTGTTTTCAGTTCTTTTGACTATATAGCTGCTGCTGCTGCTGCTAAGTCGCTTCAGTCGTGTCTGACTCTGCGACCCCAGAGACGGCAGCCCACCAGGCTCCCCCGTCCCTGGGACTCTCCAGGCAAGAACACTGGGGTGGGTTGCCGTTTCCTTCTCCAATGCATGAAAGTGAAAAGTGAAAGAGAAGTCGCTCAGTCCTGTCCGACTCTTGGCGACCCCATGAACTGCAGCCTACCAGGCTCTTCCATCCATGGGATTTTCCAGGCAGGAGTACTGGAGTGGAGTGCCATTGCCTTCTCCGACTATATAGCTAGGAACAGAATTGCTGGGTCACATGATAAATCTTTGTTTAGCTTTTTAAGTAACTGCCAAATTATTTTCCACAGTGGATATACCATTTTACAGTCCCACCAGCAATGTATAAAAGTTCACTTTTACTATATTCTTGTCAGCACTTAATTATTTCTATATATAGCCAATCCTAGTAGGTGTGAAATGATATTGCAGTTTTTATTTGCATTTCCCTAGTGACTGATATTGAGCATCTTTTCATGTGCTTATTGTCACTGTGTATCTTTTTTATAGAACTATCTGTTCAAATCTTTTGCCTAATTTTTAATTGAAGTGTTTTTCTTTAATATATTTGTTGTTTTTTTTGAATGAATTTTAAAACAGATAATCTTACTGGATTCTTCTGCTGTTTTTGGAGAGTGGTTTCAGCTGATTTTCTTAGTTTTTCACTGGCATGCAGTCATATCTGAACATCTTAGTAAATTCACTTCCTTTTTTATAAATATGCCTCTTATTGCGTTCTCTTTCCAATTTGCATTTTCTAGCACTTTCAGAACACTGTTAAAAAATGATAGTGGTCATTCCTTTCACTTAAATTAATGAAGATGGTTATAGTAATTCTCCAATAAACCTGGCTTGTTACATTGAAAAGTGTTTTTCAATTTTCAAAATTTTTTATTCAGATATACATATTAGAGTATATTGAGGGCCATTTCAGTTTACATGGAAATAATTTTGATAATGTTGTCTTACATACAATGTAATACGTAAGTATTAAATTATTTTTTGATTTTTAGATGTTGAATCATCCTTTTATTTCAGTACCGCAGTATATTTTGTTTCTGTGAAGACTATATTATCTTTAAATATTCTTGCATTATTGTTTGTAGGTGAGCTTGGTCTGTTTTTCTCCTCTTTGCTTTCTTTTTAGGGGAGGTGAAAGTCAATTTTTGTAGTCTTGTGTGCCTTCCCACTTTACCGTTCCCACTCTGAATAGTTTTTAAAGCATTAGATAGATACAGTTTGTTGAAAGAATTCACCTTAATGACTATGAAGAGGTTGTTCTTTTATGCCATTTAATGCTTTCTGTGCCTGAATACAATTTAGATTGCATTTTCGGATTTTGTGCTTTATGATACGTTTTAAAATTTTATTTATTTAGGTTGCTCTGGCTCCTTATTGCTGCATGTGGGCTTTCTCTAGTTGGCGCAGGTGAGGGCTACTCCCTAGCTGCAGTGCGGGGGCTTCTCTTTGAGGTGGCTTCTTTTGTTGCAGAGCACAGACAGACTCTAAGGCAGGTGTCAGTATTTGCAGCACGAGGGTTCAGTAGTTGTGGCACACCTGCTTAGTTGCCCCCTGGCATGTGGAATCTTCATGGACCAGGGATTGCACCCATGTCCCCTGCATTGGCAGGCAGATTCTTAACCACTGGGCCACCAGGGAAGTCCTGCAGTGTCACTTTTAGTAGTGAAAAGCAAAAGGGGAAAACTGGCGACAACATAAACATCATCATCATCTTGCAGTCATAAAGAGTGATGTGATGATATGAGGTCATCAAACTCAGATTATTCTTGTTCTCAGAATGTTTCCTATAGCACCTTGTTTCCTTTGTACTAGCTTTTCTCATCTCAGTGTGCCTCTTTTTGGTTTTGTTGTCTTTTACTCTTTGTGTTGTGTACGAACATAACAGAAAAATAAAAACTGAATTAGATGCCTCTGTCATACCTAGGTTTCTAATTAGACTCAGTAGGGTTTTGATGCTGAAGCACTTTAAGTAACATTCTGATTTTTATTGTCGCATGAGAATCCAGTGTAAATCATATAATGGAAAAGTGACATTTATAAGTAAAAAAAAATATGTTGGCTATATCCTGGTTATAATGAGATTCTCAAAGTGGAAATACCTGTCACCTTTAATGTCTTTAATATCTCTATATTTTTTATTCTTTTAAACAGTTCGTTTTCCTGAAGATCTTGAGAATGACATTAGAACTTTCTTTCCTGAGTATACCCATCAACTCTTTGGGGATGAGTAAGTAACTTAGTAAGATATTTGTCAAATTAGTAGGGAAAAGACATTTTTTTGAAAATTTAAAAATCAATTTATTTTCTTTCCTATTATTTTTCATGTTTCTTTTAAAATATATTAGAATAGCATGTTTTATATTGAGACACCAATCTACTGTATAATACCTATCATTTAGTGTTATACTGTCAGTACAGTATGATATTTAATTTGCATAATCTTAGCAATGGTATCATCATATGTAACATTAACTGGTGGGGTTGGATAGTTGCCTAGGGACATATGAATGACTGAAGTTCAGATTCAGTCAGTCAGACTGTAGAGCCCATATTCATAACTACTAGTTTTGCATGATTTTGCTATACTGCTTCTAGAAAACACTCCCCCAACACTGGAAAGGTCAAGTTTTTTTCTATGAAAAATAAATAAGCAGTTGGGAGAAATTTATTTTCAGAAGCAAGTTTGAAGATGTTCTGAATGTTCAGCACAGTTTCTTAAATTTCTAATGCCTTCATTACGTTACTAAAACAGTCCTTTTGATTTTGAAGAAAATAATCAACTTTGCAGTAAGTTTCAAGAATAATATTCTGTATATCCTTTACATACATCAGTTATTAACATTTAGCTATATTAGCTTTAATCATTCTCATACACATATATTGATAGATTATTGTTGAACCATTTGAGAGTTGGTTGCAGATATATCTTCTCTTACTCCTAAACTCTTTAGTATGTATATTCTAAAAACAAGGACAGTATTGTGGTAAAATTATCCAAACTCAGGAAATCTAACAGTGATGTATTTTCTAAAATATCCACATTTCAAACTTTGCCAATTGATTCCCAGTAATTCTTTTGTGTATATTCAATAAATTCAGTAATTCCTCATCCTTGATCCAGTCTAGAATCATGTATTGCTTTTAGTTGTTATCTTTCTTTAGTCCCTTTCAACTGGAACAGTTCTACAGACTTTTATTTTCCATGTCATTATTTTTGTAGAGAATAGCGGCTGGTTTTGTAAACCTTCATTTTGGACTAGTTTGATCGTTTCTTCATGATTAAATTCAGATAATGCATATATTTGTAGTACTGCAGCAGAAGTTGTATCTGTCCTCAATGTGTCGTATCAGAACGTTCTTGATGTCAGTTTGTCCCATTGTTGGTTAACTTGGGTCATTAAGTTTGGAGGTATCTGCAAGGTTTCTCCACTGTAGGGTTTTTTCTTTGTTATTTATATGTAACCTGTGAGGAGATACTTTTGAGAGTGAAAATACCCTGTTTCCCATCAGACTTTCATTCAGTAGTTTTAAATCTGTTAATGATTGTTAGTATTTTACTATGATTCTAAAAGGGCGATTTTCTAACGCTGCCACATTTTCAACAGTTATTAGTTTGCATTCTGCTGTAAAAGAGAGTGTCTCTTCTTCCCCTTACATATTTTTGTTTATTTCAGAATAGACTCAGGATTTAACTTAATGAGTTACTGTCTGTTACTGTTTTTAGTGTTGATGCTCAGATGATCCCAGATTCAACAAGTGGCTCTTCTTTGAAACTGGCTTTTGAGTCCTTTTGATAATATCATCATCGTTTTGAGGACACTTTACTTTGTGATACAATCAAGTGTTGCACATTCACCCTGTACTTTACTAGTTCTGCAGAATGAATTGGCCATATCCTCTAGGAACCATGGATTTTTTTCTTAGTAGGAAATGGTGTTTAGATATAGTTGACATTTAAAATATTCTTCTATATTGCTCTTTTCCCTGTGCATTATTTCAGCACTTTTGACATATTTATTTAATATATTTTTAAATTGACAAATGTCTCTTCATGGAACAAGTTTTTAAGAATTTCTTGTGAATATATCAGATCAGGTATTTAATATGCTTTTAAGTATTAATAACTGAATTTTATAATTGATTCATGCCAAAATTTGAGCCTCTCATATTTTAAAGAGGTTTTATTACAGCATAAAAATAGGAATGCTTTCTTTTGGATCTCTATCTCTAAGGAGTGCTTTGTCTTGCTCTCTCCCTCTTACTGCTACTTGAAGTCTCTTCCTAAGGTAATATCTTAGTGAGTAGGGTCTAGTTTCGCAAGTACGGCTTCTTTGTGGCATTTTGCACACTCACTTTGCACATCATTAAAAGTGGTGTGCTTGCACACCCCTCTAAGGTAGACAGAAGAGAGTCACATAATCATGATAACTCTGTATTTTGGGAACCATTACATTGATCTTAATCCTAGGATGATTGCCACTCTTTTCTAGTACACATAATTTTCAGAGCCCTGGAATGGACACTTACATTTTGTTTCGGTAACCTAGACAGAAATCTGGAAATGACACTGCTTCTTTCTAGCATTCTTTCAGAATTCATCTTTAAAAACAACAAAACCCTTTATCATACAATAATCTTTTTAAAGTGTACAATTCTGTGAGTTTTAGCATATTGAAAGTTGCATAATCATCACCACAACCAATTTTGGAACCTTTTCATCATTTCCACCAAAATTCCCATTGTGACCAGTTAGCAGTGGCTCCCTCTTTCCCATACCCTCCCTAGCCCTGGATAGTCACTAATCTACTTTCTGTCTTCATAGATTTACCTATTCTGGACTCTCTTGGGGGGCTACACCATGTTCTTGGTGGAATATTTGTTTCCGACACAGGGACTGAACCTGGGTCAAGGCAGTGAAGGTACCGAGTCTTAACCACTGGACCGCCGGGGAACTCGCCTGGCTACTTGAGAATTCTCTATCTGGAAGATTTTTTTCTTTAAAGGAAATAGGCATAGATGGATATCAGGGAGCAAGGCTGGGAAAACAGCAGCAGCTCCCCATGTGCTTTCTGAGTTCGTAAGTGGGGTGTGGTCAGGTGCTTCCACTTAGCACTTTCAGCAGCTCTGGATGTTTGTGTTGGACATGCAAATGATAAGTTGGGAGAACTATAAGTTGGGCTCTATAGCTCCATCTTAACTGCTTGCCTAACCAGGAATCAGTTTAACATTACTTGTCTCTGATATGAAATACCTCATAATAGTAGCAAGAGTAAAAGCAGCAACAGTAGCTGCAGTACACTTGTATATTGTACCAGTGAATGTTATGAGCAATTTATATGTATTGACTTGTTTATATAACCCATATAACATCCCTAAGGTAGGTGTTATTATTCTGTTACTTTATAAACTAGGACAGACAGCTGAGGCACAGTTTCATTACAGTATGGTTTTTTTGTTGTTGTTTTTAGTAAGTATAGTTTAAAATGTTGAAACTGCCCAGTAAGTTAAACCTGTTTCTGTGTAGAGTTAATACTTTGTAATGACTTTTTTCATTTTTGGGTCTTAGATTACTGCTTTTTTTCCCCTTTCAGTGAAACTGCTTTTGGTTACAAGGGTCTGAAGATCTTATTATATTATATTGCTGGGAGCCTGTCAACAATGTTCCGTGTTGAATATGCATCTAAAGTTGATGAGAACTTTGACTGTGTAGAGGTAAGAACAGAAATAAATGTATTTTAAACTGTTTCCTAATTGAATATAAAACAGATTATAAAATGTTAAAGATTTGAGGGAGGAGAGAATCTGTTATATTACAGCTTTAAAACCACATATTTAACATTTAATTATGGGGATGATTATCTGCCTGTCATTCCAGTTAAACCTGTGATCATGATCCTTAGCCTTTTCTGTAAAAATCTTCACTTTTTTGATCAGAGTTTTATTTCATTTACCAACTTTAGGTCTGTTGTTTTAAGCATATATTCATGTGAAAAGGAAAACTTGTAAGAAATGAACTTGATTATTGAGTTGAGTTTTATGAACAAAGTATTGAAGTTGTGGCCTGCTTTCTTGCCACTTAAAGTGTAAGAAGAAAGAGAGAAATTGAGAGAAGAGCTGTTAAGTAAAAAGGATTAGGACTTGATTTGGGAAATTCTCAGCCTGTTCTGAAGACACTAAATTTAGAAAATTCACTGGTGGGGAAGTGTGCTCTGGGGAGAAAGCCAATAGTAATCTTGGCTAAATAATCTTGTTTTGCTGAATAGACAGGTGTGACTCATTGATCTCCTCAGTAATCTCAACAAAGCCAGAAATAGGGATTGAATTCTGTGATATAAATTCAGGGAGCACCTGTGGAGGACCATCTTGTCTATTGGCATGAACTTTCATGGCATACATACGTGACCCAGAAAGTGTTCCAGAGTGTCATATCAGCAGAAATATAGCCAGTTTGGACTGACAGAATACGGGAAGGCTAATGGACTTCTAAAATCCAACAGGCAAGAAACAGGTTAATAACTCTATTCATCTGCAAACATGTGCTGCCTTTCAAGAAAAAGGATGAATGATTTTGAAGGAGGAGCTTCAGGCTCAGAGGGTAGTGTCATAGACCACAGTATTCCTAAGTCTGATGAAATTTGAGCCTTCCCGGGTGGCTAAGCAGTAAAGAGTCTGCCTGCGAATGCAGGAGATGTGGGTTTGATCCCTGGGTTGGGAAGATAACCCTGGAGAAGGGAATGGCAACCCACTCCAGTATTCTTGCCTGGAGATTTCCATGGATAGAAGAGCTTGGCAGGCTACAGTCCATAGGGTCGCAAAGAATCGGACATGACTTAGAGACTGTACAACAACAATGGCATTTGACCTATTGGATTCTGAAATCATTTGGTGACTTATTTCTTCCTACCATTTTCTCTCTTTTGGAATGACAAAGTCCATAACTTTTATCCTATGCTTGTCTTGCCTTTGTTCTTTGGAAGTGATAACTTGTTTTCTAGTTTCACAGGTGGAAAGGAATTTTGCCCCATGATACGTCATACCCATAGTCTCACCTGTACCTTATTTGAATAACATAGATGATGAGATTTTAGACTTGAGTTGATCTTGGTGGATGTTGGGGAGTGGGTGTCTTTGGCATGTTTGGATGGACATGAATCTTTAAGGGACCTTCAAAAAATTGTATATTTTAGAGTTTTTCTGTTCCTAGACATTCCTATTTAAATGTTTTCAAAATTTTAACTAAGTTTAAATTCCTGACGTAAGTCTTTTCCCAGCCTCATGCTCCACTCTTATTGTTAAAACCTTCTCTCATTACAGAGATTGGTTGATTTGCTCCCTTTTTATTATGTTTGTTTGCTTTTTTCATTTCATTGTAAGGGGACTTGTCCAAAGTCACACAACTAGTAAACAATTTGTATTGCACACAGGAGAGAATCACTTATCGTAGCATGCATAATATATGGTAATATCCTCCTCAAAGATGTTAGAACTATTTATGACCTGTTCTAAATGGTCCTGGGCTTTTGTGCTTTTTAGGTTTTATTTCTGTTTTTCACAGTGTATATTTTATTTATTTGCCTGCTCCCATACTTTTATGCTATTAGCTCTCAGTTTATTGCTAATATGAGAGACTTCCCTCTTGCAAACAGTCCCCTTATGGGTAAAAATTCCGTATTAGTAAGCTTAAAGGAATGGAAACGTGTATGATATATAGCATAAAAGAAATCTGAAATAGTCTCTTATGTCCATTATTCAACTTCAGTGTCAGAAATATTTTGAGCACTAACTTTTTAGTTCTCATTTGCCACCCCTATTTGAGATGACTGTTTGTTAGATAAATATATATAACTTTCACTTAATATTTGTTTTTTTCAGTGGTTTGTGTCCCTTAGATATTTTTGAAAATTTCCAGCTATAAAAATGCCTCATTGACTAATGCTGTAGTTGTGGTGATTTGATATTTGAAAAGATTTAATCTTAGATAAACTAGCATTTAACACAGAATTTACTAAAATGGAGCTTTTTATAATCAAATATTTGTTAGATTTTCAAGCCTAGCTACTCTTAAAAAATGTATTTTTCCTTTGTGTTGTACAAAATTCAGTGTTGTTTGAGGGGTTTGCTGGTTTTTTGCGTTTCTTTTCTTTTTAAGTTCTGGCTGGTAGTGCTGAATTGATTTCTTCTGAAGGAACTATTAGTTATTGATAAATCTTTCAAATACTATGTGCAGTGAAAATAGCTGTGTATTTGCATTGACTTCTAATTGTTCCATTCTTAAAAACGAGGTTTCTCCATTTAGAAGTAGTGTGTTAGGAGTAAGGAATCAGTCTTTTATAATGTCTTTTTGTAGGATTATTTATTTGCTTCATTGTCAGAGATCATTTATTTAAATTGCATGTTCAAGCAGAGACCTCTTTTTCCCCTTGTAAAAAAAAGAATGGGTAGCAGATGTGGGGGGAACAGGCTTGGCTCTTTCCCATTCGCAGTGAGAATGTTCATTTCACAGGGGTATAATGGCAAACAAGGCAAAGTCACTGTTCTTAAGACACTTATGTTCTTGCCAAGAGGAGCAGTCAACAAATAGATATTAAATAAACAAATTAATATGTATGAAGAAACGTTTTGCTGGTTTCTGAATGAAGAGTAGCCAGTCATGTGGTTATCTGAAGGGATCAACCTATACAGAGGCCCTGAAATGAGAACATTCTTGGCATTTTTGTTGTCCAGAAAGATCACTGTTGTTAAAATGTGGTGATGAGAGAAGAAGGGTAGGAGATAGTTGAAGAGGGTTGGCAAAACTCGGTCGATGGAATAAGAGTAGCTGAAGCCCTTGGAAGTTTTAAGTAGGTGGGGGTTATGTGATAGTGTTTATGTTGTTGAAAGATGATTCTGCCTGCTATGCAGAGAACCCACTGTAGAGGGCAAGAGTGAGAGGAGAGAGACCAGAACATTGCAGCGTTGTGGGCAACACTGCATTTACCTGCTTGAGGGTATTTCTTTGGTTGTTCAGTCGTTATGTCTGACTCTGTGTGACCCCCATGGAATGCAGCACACCAGGCTCCTCTGTCCTTCACTGTCTCCAGGAGTTTGCTCAGACTCATGTCCATTGAGTTGGTGATGCTATCTAACCATCTCATCCTCTGCTGCCCTCTTCCTCTTTGCCTTCAGTCTTTCCCAGCATCAGCGTTCTTTCCAGTGAGTCTCCTCCTCAGAGAGAGAGTCAGCAGCATCTGTTACTGAGTTAAATATGATTGTTGAGGGAAAGAGGAAGGAGGAGGATGCCATAGCTTCAGTGGTGGTGGCACTGTTCCCTGAGATAGGGATGACTGGAGAAGTAGATTTAAGTGGGAAAAACCCAAGATTTTTGTTTTAGATGTATAAGGTTTGAGACTATAATATGTCATAATTGAGTTTATGCACACGGTACTTTGCATTATTTTTGCATGTGAAAAATATACCCTTTTAGATGGTCAGAAACCAGAGCACATCTGCTTAGAAGTTATTTGTGTATTAAAATTTTGCCATTATATTAATCTTTCATCATCCATTCTTTTTCTTTTGCAAACTCTCTAGTGGCACCTAAATTTTTTTTAGTCACAAGGTGTCTGTAGAACATCTCCGTAGCTATCATCTTTAAAGATAATGTAATTATTTTGAATTTTGCAATATAATAAACTTGATTATTCAGACACTGATGGTTTGCTCATCTTATGGTTTTGCTTTTATCAGTACCTCCAGCCCTCTCTTAAGGTAATTTCATTGCTTTTTAGTAGAAGAATGTGTAACAAAGATTGTTCAGTCTTGCTGATTGCTGACATTTTAGGGAAGGGTTTTGTTGAAGAAAGTTGAAATACATGGATAAAGTTTGTATTATCTGTGAGTTTCAGTCATCTATTTTATCCTTGTCTCTCTTTAATTTGGATACAATTTGAGAGTAAATGAGAGCAAATTTCTTTAATTGTCTGGATTCCTGAGGGCTTTTTTAATAGAAAAATCCTGTGTATGTATAAAAATATAATCTTGAGAAAGTGAAAAAAATACTTTGGTAGACTAATAATATTTCCTAGTGAATTCCACTGCATTCCTTTTTTGATAATGGTGACAGTATTCTTAATGAGAAGTTCTTTTTGTGAAATATCATAAAAAGCTTTAAAATTATATGTTTAGATCTTTATCTTAGAACATCGTTGTGAGTTTGGTGGTGGTGGTTTAGTTGCTAAGTCATGTCTGACTCTTGCAACTCCATGGACTTTAGCCTGCCAGGCTCCTCTGTCCATGGGATTCTCCAGGCAAGAATGCTAGAGTGGGTTGCCATTTCCTTATCCAGAGGATCTACCCTACCCAGGATGGAACCCAGGTCTCCTGCATTGCAGGCAGATTGTTTACCAACTGAGCTATTGTAAGTTTAGTTAGGTTGCAAAGCACTAATGCAGTACAATTAACATAATGTGACCTTTGTTTTTCAAAAAGTGGAAATGCTCACAGTTTTTCTCTACTTAATTTCTCCAACAATACTGAAATTTCTGCAGCTTGCATATTGTCAGCGAATGTAAAATTGAGCAAGTTTATGTAGATGTGGAGTTTTTTGGCTTGTTTTTGCAGCATATCTTGGGTATTCTTAGAATTACAGTTAATGTTAACTCTCTGTGACTTTAGCCAAGCCTTAACATGCCTTCAAAATTGGTATTTCAAAAATTATGCACCACAGACAAATTTAGACAAATGCTGCTATTTAGGTTTAGAGGCTAAAGAGGTAATTTGTTTTTTAAATCTGTATTAAGTACATGTGTACGAATTCTGTCCGACTACCATTTAAGTCTCAGGCACATTGCTTTATGCAGTGATGAGGAAATGTAAAAATTGCTTCGTGGAAACATCAGATATGTAACAGTGTATAGAACACTGGAAGTTGAAATGACCATAGTCAGAGAGTATACTCCAAAACATTTCGTCTTAAGTCACCTAAGAGAAGACCTAAATAGAAGGGTTACATTTATGCTTTCCTTATTAAAAAGACATTGGCAGTTGTTAGAAAAACATTTGTAAGGCATGTCCTTATTAATTTAACATATCATGCTGTACTCTAGATTCTTGATCAGCTTAATTTCTTATCCTTTCTATAACTGTGGGCTTCCCGGGTGGCGCTAGTGATGGAAAACCTGCAGGCCAGTGCAGGAGATATGAGAGATGTGGGTTCAATCCCTTGGTCAGGAAGACCCCCTGGAGGAGGGCATGGCAACTCATTCCAGTGCTCTTGCCTGGAGAGGCCCATGACACAGAAGCCTGGTGGGCTACAGTCCATGGGGTCACACAGAGTCGTACACGATTGAGTGACTTAGCACACGTAACTATTTCTATATAGTTTTGATTAAAGGTTAGGATAGTCTTGCTGCTGCTGCTGCTAAGTCACTTCAGTCATGTCCGACTCTGTGTGACCCCATAGATGGCAGCCTGCCAGGCTCCGCCGTCCCTGGGATTCTCCAGGCAAGAACACTGGAGTGGGTTGCCATTTCCTTCTCCAATGCATGAAAGTGAAAAGTGAAAGTGAAGTTGCTCAGTCATGTCCAACCCCTGGCGACCGCATGGACTCCAGCCTACCAGGCTCCTCCGACAATAGGATTTTCCAGGCAAGAGTTCTGGAGTGGGTTGCCATTGCCTTCTCCAGAATACTCTTGAATATAGGGAATTTTTCAGTGATCTTCAGAAATAGAATCTAAGCCTTTAACCACAAGCGTTGGAACTTGTGTAAGTTTCAGTTAATGTTTAATTCTACATTCAATTTTAAAAGATTATATGGGATTTTCTCCAGTGATAACTATTACCTGGCCAGTAATCCAGTATGATAGATGAATATTTAAGTGAACTAAAATAAATTTATTCTTTTAGAAAAGAGTGTAGATCTGTAAAATATGATAGTTACAGGATTTTTTCCCCCCTTAAAGTAGAATCCATTTAATAGAGAAATGCAGACATTTCTCCTTTAATGATACAGAGTTCTGAATTCCAAGTTTGAAGAGCTGTTGGTTTTATGTTTCGTATTTTATATAATAGATATACATTTTCTCTAGTGTAATACATGTTAACAGATTACTTATTTTTAAACGTGGCCCTTTTTTCCTCTGTAAAAGTTCTTAAAATAATGTATAAACTTGCCCAGAGCAAAATATTTATTTGAAGATACTACAATAAATAGGTATCCTTCGAAGGCTGAAAGTTAAACATTAACTATCTTTCAACTTTGTTGAGCTCAAATCTTTGGGCTGCTCTATAGTCCATCAGAACTGCTACTTGAAACTTAGAGTTTCAAAGAAATCTTTGAAGTACATTTAGTGCCAGATATGTGAAGTTATTTGATCATGCTTTGCAGTGCCTTATTGAGAAGACATGACACTGGGGGGAATTTTTAAAAGTTAAAATTATATATACTATGTGTGTCTTGAAATGTTTTCTTTTAAACTGATAGATTATAAACCTCTTTATTTAAAACTAGTGTTTCTTGACTTTTTAAAATTTGAATTAATACTACCTTTACCCATTGCTACTTTGGATTTTAATAGCCACACAACAGACATATTAGACCTATCCCTTATTATTACACTTTCTTGTTACAATTATTGAAATTGTACAAATTCTATAAAATATGCTTAAGATCATCTCTTCATATTAGTTAGCAGTTTCAAGAGAAAATATTTATCAAATAGTACTTTAGAAATAAGCAAAAGTAGTTCTGTCAAATGTAGTGCATTTAACCTTGAGCATGAATGGATTGTACACACTGGTGTACATGTTAGAAATAAGCTGTTGGGTAAAATGTTGAAGAGCTATATTTTTAAATAATAGCTCCTTTTTATAGCTATAAACAAGTTATATATAAATGTTGGTGTACCAGAGCATTGAAAATGAAACTTGTTTGTAATAAACTCCATCCCTGGTTCTCTATCCTGAAATGTAACTGAATGATAATAAAGTGCTATTCATCTGCAGGTGCATTGCTTCTACTTAGTTAAAAGATGGTTGAAAGGACAGGAATTAGTAGCATGTTGTATTAGCCTTTTGTAGTGTATTTTGTCCTAAGCATCTTAATTTCCCTGTTTTGAATGCTAAGTAGCAAGGGTCTTGGTTTAGAACTAATACCCATCATGCATGTAAACGGTATGAAAGAGCTGCTTAGTAAGTTAACACAAAGTGTTCTTGTGTCAGTCCTTGTGGAAATAGATACAATACAAACATTACAGCTGAACTCACGGCAAACTCCATTAAGTAAAAACCTGGCCTCATTGTTCAGGAAAAAGTTTGAATAGAATGCAAGCTCATTTTGTTGAATGTAATGTCAGGCTTTTAGGGACTGTATTGAGGGATAAGGTTTTGTTAAGTTGAGACCAATTCATTAAGTTTTATTGCCTGGTGAGAAGCAGTAATACTTTATTGTAAGACTTCATCAAATATTCATGGTTAAAGAGAAGTAGTAAATGTATTCAATCAAGTGGTCTTTTGGGGTTTTGAAAAGGATTATGAAGTCTGCTCAGCTGATAGTTTAACATTCATCGAGGTTGTTTAACAAGGGTAATTTTAATCTCTGAGTTTAATTTTGTTGTCCAGGCTTGTCTCTTTTTACTGTCACAAATCCAACTCTGTAAAAATTGTGTCACCTTATAGGATGAGTGGATAATATATCCAGTCATATAATTTATGTATTTCCTAAGTGGGCATATTTTAAATATTATCTTAATTTTGAGTTTTGGTGTCAGGGAGTTAATGACCTGCTTGCTCATGGTGAGGTTGCCGTTTGTTTGGTCTGACTCTAGCCTCACCTCACTACTGCTGGTGATCCTTTCATGTCTTAAATAATATACTCTTCTTGACACATGTAACTTAATAAGCAGTCATGTAAAATAATAAGCAGTCTTTTGTTTTGGCCAGTTCAAATTGTCTTGAAGGGGTGTAGTCAGCCTTCTCTACATGATGTTAGAAATTTCTATAGGGTTGCATTCATTCTTGCAGTTGATTTCAGACTCCCCACCTCCTCTTTTTCATTTCTGTGTTATACTTGTGTTCATCTCACATTTCTGTGGCAGTATCTTGTACACATGAAACTCATCCTTTCCCAATTTGCTATGTGTTCACTTCTTTAGTTTAACAGTGAATTAAAGTTTTGTGAATTTTGTCCCTTTCAAAAAAACTAAGCATATTCAACTAGGTCAGAGTTATTAATTTCTGTGTGTGTCCTTTAATCTCCATTCCTTAGGCAGATGATGTTGAGGGCAAAATTAGACAAATCATTCCACCTGGATTTTGCACAAACACGAATGATTTTCTTTCGTTGCTGGAAAAAGAAGCTGATTTCAAGCCATTTGGAACCTTACTTCACACATACTCTGTTCTCAGTCCAACAGGAGGAGAAAACTTTACCTTTCAGATTTATAAGGTAAAGATAGATCTAAATGTTGCCTTACTTAATTTGCCTGAAACCTATGTTCTGTTTTGATGTGTTATTTTCAGTGATTTATTCTAACTCCAGGAAACAAGTCTTTGTCAGCAATAAAAACAACGATCTGTTTTGTATGTGTGTCTGTGTACACATCTTAATCTGAGACTTCTAAACATTTTCCCACAGAATAGTTTTGTGTTCTGCAGACTTTCACTTACCTCTGTGATGAGTTTCACCTGACTTTTCCTGGCTTTTTCCCTAGGCTGACATGACATGTAGAGGCTTTCGAGAATATCATGAAAGGCTTCAGACCTTTTTGATGTGGTTTATTGAAACTGCTAGCTTTATTGACGTGGATGATGAAAGATGGCACTACTTTCTAGTGTAAGTACAGTTCTAAAGCAACAGTAGACCTTATTACCTCCACAAAGCCAGCATTTTAATTGTGGCAGCCCAATTATTGGGATAGTATAATGATATTTTTCCCAGGAAAGAAAAACTATTGTTTATGAGGCTTGAGTTTTCCTTCATTATGCTTTGGGAGACCTTGAGAATAGAGGCGAATTAAATGCTGTTGTCCGTTAGGGCTCTGAATGTAGGCTTAAACAGTAAAATGAGCTTTGCCTGTGTTTTCTTTTACTTGCCACCTATTCATCTTTATAATAGGCAAGTGCACTGAAGTGATGTAAAGAGGTCTGATTTATCCAAGTTGCTGCACACCAATTAAGTGAATTGTATATTCAGAACATAGCAGGTGTACCCATTGGGCCCTCACAGAGTAGCTTGCTGACACTGAAAATTCAGTCAGAGAATGGAAAAGAAAATGGACACTGCATGGGAGCGCGACTGTAATTGACCTGCTTGGCTTTCTGTTTTATCTGCAGATTTGAGAAGTATAATAAGGATGGAGCTACACTCTTTGCGACCGTAGGCTACATGACAGTCTATAATTACTATGTGTACCCAGACAAAACCCGGCCACGTGTAAGGTAATTGGCAGTATAACACGTGCCTTGTCTTTTATTTCAGAAGAAGGAACTGCTGAAGTTTCTAATACTGTAATAGTGTTGATTTGTTTTAAAAAAATCACCATTATTCATTGGCTGTGTACTGATTTATTTCATTGTTCCTTTTGAAACAGTTTGGAAGATTAAATGTTTGCAATTTTGAGTGTCTCAGTGATTTTTGGAATTCTTAAAGATGGATTAAAAAACCACACAAACTTGAAAATGTTTTTGTATTACTGTAGTGATTTGCAGTCTATAAACTGGTCAGGTTGTAATATTTTAATATAATTTCTTTACTATAGTCAAATGCTGATATTGACTCCATTTCAAGGTCAAGGCCATGGTGCTCAACTTCTTGAAACAGTTCATAGATACTACATTGCATCTCCTTCTGTTCTTGATATTACAGGTATGTAAATTTTGTTACTGAAAAAGCCTTTCCAAATCTCTTCTTTACTAATTTTGGTTTTGTCAGAATTAACTTTTGTTTTAAATAGCAGCAGTCTCCTGAGGTCTTTTTGGAGCTGTTTAAAGATGACTTAAGTTTCATTTTAAATCATAAGCCCTTTGTGAAATTGGATTGCATCTCTGAGTATGAAGTGCTTAATTAGTTGAACAAATTGAGGATAATGAACTGAATATAAAATGGGAAATCTTGGTTAGGAATATATATATATTGCAAGTATGGTATGACTATTTGTTCAGTCTATTTCTCAAGCATTTTATAAAGTTGATTTATCTTTTCATCTAACTTTATTGCTACTGTTAAATGATTTGGGAACTTGGGAGATGAAGTAATTACTAAAGTTAGTTTCAATCAAAAGTTATAAATTGACACTTTCACTAGCTTAGTGACTTGTAAAATTATAGAAACTTTACACAATCAATAACACTTCTTTTTAGCTAAGCTGAAAGTTGTTTAGCTTCTGTTTACTTGTAGAGCTTGGACTTGGTACTACATGAAGGGACTTTTTGGTGATTTTAGTCTGGAGATTAGGGTTTCCAGAAGTAGTCTTTGTCTTCTCTAGTGGGTAATATGCCAGCAGGGGTTGTTTCTGTGAAGCCTCTTAACCACTTTCTTCTGTGTACTCCAGCCTATAAAGTCCTTGATACTTAGCGCCAATTAGCAGATAAAGAATTTTATTTCTTAAATCTCAGTGAAGAGTCATCAATAATGGTAGCCTTTATTCATTGCAAACTGAAGTCTCTAAAGAGAAAATGCTGAACATGTTAAAGGACTCCTGAATTTGAAAACTGGGTATTGGCCTTTATTTTCAGTGTTAACATTTCTTAGCAAATTACTAAAAATCACTGATACACTTGTTCTCATTAAGATATTTCTCCTAGATTTCCATTCTCGGTCTTTTTAAAAAAAGGATAGAGTTCTCTCTTTGGTTGTTTTAGTTGTGTATAGATCCATTATTTTGCATATTTTTAAAACTTGTTGGATCTTTTGCAGGCTCTGGATTTCCCTTTGCAACCCAGAATATTCCTTATACTGAGATGGCCTTTTGCTTAATTGACATATAGCCAGATACAGTAAAAATTCAAACCTAACCATTGATGGCCTATGTTACAGGATAAGTTTTTGTGGTATAATTGCCACCCATTTTCTTTTTTTAGCACTTTTCTTTAGCACATTATGCCTCATGACTTGCAGGATCTTATTTCCCAGACCAGGGATCTAACTTTGGCCCTGGCAGTGAGACTGTGAAGTCCTAACAACTGAACCGCCAGAGAATTCCCTTTTTTTAGCACTTAAAGTAAAATACTGGAAAACAGTTCTTTAAATCATGTGCCATTTTTCCTTTTGAGGATGTCAGTATCATAAGATACACAGCGTTTTAACACATCTTGGTTGTATGACCTTACATACAGAATCAATGATTTATTCCTGAATTGCAAAGAGAGTTGTGTTTGACAGTCGAAATTGATCCTAGGCTATATATCAGTGTTATTAACCTATCAGTGTATGTTAAGAGTTAATTAAATCTGTTCTTTAACTATTCCATGTAGTACTGGAATATGTTACATGGCTTTTTTAGAATTTTATCTGTAAATGTTTTGTAATATGAAGAGTTAAAAGAGTGTTTTTCTAAATGATAGAAGAGTATTAATGTTGGTAGATGATATATTTAACTTGGGGAAAAAACTCAAGCTTTGAGGCCCATGTATAACTATCAATTTATATCCAAGCAAATTTCATCTTTTAAATGCATCACTTATGTAGCATAGAAACAAAGCAATTGAAGGATGTCACAAATTAATGGGTGTTGTCATTTTAGGTTCATTTTCAGGCTGACACCTTTAGTTAAAGTGCTTAAAGATGGAGTGGTGACTTGGCCACTTATACTAATATGAAACTACAAACAAAATATTGTTAGTCTATAATGGCTTATTTAAATCTGAGTGGAAATTTTTTTTACACAGGTTTTTAATTTATATGAAAATTAGAGATAATGTGGTGTGAATTTTTTTAGATTTTTCTCAACTGTAATTCTGTTACCTTTGATGTGTTTTCCCCTAAAATTCTGAGGGGATGTTAGTTACTTAAGATACTTAAGCTTTCACCCATACTAAATTTTATTTTATACTGGTATTAGCAACACAGTTCTTTTTTTCTAAACCAGTTCAGAAACAGGTAGACGTGGATAAGCATGTGCGTCGCTATTAGCACTTCAAAAACATTTTTTTCAAGAGATGCTTGCTTAAGAGTTTGTCACTTAGTAGAGATTTCATTAAAGCAGCTTTATTGAGGTCTGATTTCCATACCATTAAATTCATCCATTTTAAGTGTATATATAGTTCAGTATTTTTAGTATACTTGCCTAGTTTTGTGGCCTGTTTTACAATATTTCTGTCACCATAAAAAGATTCCCTCATGTCTGTCCCCAGTCAGTCCCCATCCCCAGTCTCTTGTATTGAGATCTGTGATCCGTTTTGAGGTAAAGTTTGTGCATTATGTGCGGAAAGTTTCTGAATTAATCTTTATATGTGATCATACAGTTTTTCCAGCAGTTTGCTAAAAAGACTATCTTTTCCTCTATTGAATTGCCTTGGTACCTTTGTTCAAAATAGGTTGACTGTAAACGTAAAAGATTTGTTTCTGGACTCTCGAATTATCTGTGTCTGTAGTGCTGCTGGAACCATACTGTCTTGATATTTTTATTGTAGTTTTCTTACTGAGGTTTTTTTTTTGTTTTGCCTTAACAGCAATGTCAAGTTTAGCCTGTTAAATGCATAAGTTGAATTTGTGGAGCCTGTTTTGCCAGGGGGCTGTAAACTAAACCGACAGTTCTTCAAACGATTGATGAGTAGAGTTAGAAATGGGTACTGGCCTTGGCCAGGTGGGTGGGAATGGAGCAGAGAAGTGGGGCCTCAGGGACCCAGAGGCACACACTCCCAGAAGACCGTCCTGCTCTCCATGAGCATCTAGACAACACAGACTAGGGCTGGTTGCTGCAAACTCACCATCAGTGAGCAGCGTGGGTTTGCTGATCTCTTTGGGACTGAAATGCTGCCTCGCCCAGCCTTGGTGGCCTTGCTTTTGCTCTCTGGGGGCGTCATGGCTCCAGTGGTAGCAGAGCCTCGACCTTTATGTTGAGTTTTGAAATCGGGAAATGAAAGTCCATTGTGTTCTTTTTCAGAATTGTTTTGGTGTGTTTTCATTAAAATTTTTGTTTTGTTTTCTACTTCATTGATTTCCACTTTAACTTTTATTATTTTCTTCTTATTGCTTTGAGATTAATTTACTCTTTCTAGTTAAGATTGAAACTTAGGTTATTGATTTGATGTCCTTTTTTTCTAATATAGCTACCTAAATAATACTTAAATATTATTATATAAATACAAGTACTGGTTTTACTGATCATATAAGTTTTCGTAAATTGTGCTTTCATTTCATTCAGTTCACGTTGAGGTTTGATTATGATGTGTTTAGATACATAACATTATGTTTTTCCTAATTGAAGCTTGTTGAGTTTCCTGGATGTATAGATAAAAATTTTTTCATCAAATTTGGAAAGTTTGTGGCCAGTATTTCCTCAGCTGTTCTCTCTCTTCCCTTTCTTTGAGACACATGTTACAGTTACACTGGTATACTTGAATGGTTTTAATTTAGGTTTGTGTCGATCCATTTTACACTTTATAAAGCTGCAGAGTACAAGTGAGGAAAACAAGGAGGTTATTGTAGTAGTTGAAAAAAAAACACTGGTGGCAGCACATAGGAAAGGAATCAGAATGTCCTTCATGTTTCTGGGTGACTTGTATAACTGCATGATGTGACTAGATTAATAAGGAAAAGACTGAAGAATTAGACAAAGTAACTAATTACAGTGTTATGTTTATTTGGTGATTTTCTGTAGGTCTGCATTTGTTATTTGGTTTACTGTTGATTTCATTTTCTGTATTTTCCTGATCTCAATTTCATACCAAACCAATGCCATGACAGAATTTCACTTTACCACCTTAAAGCCATAGTCATATAATGTTACTTAATAATTACATGTATATGAAGTGCTGCATAGAAGTATAAAGACAGTATTTAGTACATATAGATTGAATGAATGAATGACTCAATCATAAAACATTACTGTTAGCTCAGACTGGTTTTTTTTTAATAAAAATTTTATTGTGATATCATTAACATGTCATACAGTTCTCTTATTTAAAGTGTTCAGTTTTTCAAAAACATGTTTACAGTACAGACATCACCTTAACCTAATTTTGGAGTATTTCATTCTCCCAAAGAGAAACCCAGTCCTCATGAGCAGTCACTTCTTTCCTCTTTATTTCCCTACCCTTTCAACCCCCCACCAGTGCTACATAGCCATTAATCTATTTTTTGTCTCTGTAGATTTGCCTCTTTTGGACATTGGAATCGTACAATAGAATGATTGACTTCTTTCACTTGGCATAATGTTTTCAAGGTTCATCCTTGAGCATCCATTAGTACTTTATTGCCAAATACTATTCCATTGTATGAATATATTATATTTTATTTATCCATTCGGCAGTTGATGGATATTTGGGTTGTTTCTACTTTTTGGCTCTTCTAAATAATGGTATTATAAATATTCGTGTACAGTTTTTTGTGTGGACTTGTGTTTTCATATCTCTTCGGTACATACCTAAGAGTGGAAATGGTGGAAAATCTGGTAACTGTGTTTCCCCTTTTAAAGAAACACCAGAATGTTTTCCAAAATGGCTGTGCCATTTTATATTTCCACCAGCAAGTAGATGAGGATTTCAGTTTACCCATATCTTTGCTGATTCTTGTTATTGTCTTTTTTATTCTAGTCATCCTAGTGGACAAGAAATGGTATTTCATTGTGGTTTTGATTTGCATTTCCCTTTGGCTAATAATGTTAAACATCCTTTCATGTGCTTACTGTATGTATTTATATCATCTTGAGAAATTCCTATTTAGATTTTTTGCCCATTTTCTAATTGGGTGGTGGGTATTTGACCTTTTCTTACTGAATTCCAAAGTTTTTTATATAGAATGTCTGGTTACAGTTACATATCATATATATGACTTGGGAATATTTTATCCCATCTCTAAGTTATCTTGTCATTTTCTTAAAGGTTATCACTTGAAGCACAAAAGTTATAAATTTTTATATAGCCCTGTTTATCTACTTTTTCCTTAGTTGCTTGTGCTTCTGGTTCTGTTATCTAAGAAACCATTGCTTAACCAAAGGTCTTGAAGGTTTACTCCTCTATTTTCATTTAGGTCTATGATCTGTTTTGAGTTACTTTTTGTGTACTGTGTGAGGAAAGGGGGGCCAACCAACTTCATTCTTTTTGCTTACGGAGATCCAGTTGTCCAAGTACCATTTGTTAAAAGACTATTCTTTCCCTCATTGAATTGTCAAGGCACCCTTCTCAGAAATGAATGGACCAAAAATGTATGGGTTTATTTTAAACTCTCAACTCAGTCCCATTGACCTACATGTCCATCTTTATACTGGTATCACAGTCTTGATTACTGTAGCTTTGCAGTAAATTTTGAAATTAGGAAATGTGAGTCCTCTAACTTTTGTTCTTTTTTCAAAGTTGTTTTGGCTATTCTGATTTTCTTGCATATCAATTTTAGGATGAGTTTGTTAATTTCTGCAATAAAAAAAGCCAGCTGGGATTTTGACAGGGATTGCATTGAACAGTTGGTAGAGAATTGATACTGTAACAAAACTGTTTTATGACCCATGAGCTAGCTCAGACTTCAACATTCTTTGTTTATACCATCTACTAATTAGAAAATGAGGGCTCAGAGAAATGAGATAATTTGCCTAAAGTCCTTCATCTATGAATGACAGAACTGGGACTCACACTCATTCTCTGACTATGCAGTGTTTTTTCTGCCTGTATGTTTTGGTATCTTCCCTATCCACTACTCAGTCTAATGTAGATAACATAGACAAACGTAAAGGAAGACCTATGCTACTCAGATGCAATGAAGAAAGAATCAAAATCATAGTCTCTAAATGAAAAAGAGTGTTTTGTAAAAGGAAGAACTTTTTTTAAAAATTAGTAAAGAAGCATAGAAGACTTTGAAGTTTCTTAGATTAAAATAAGGGAGTTATAAACTTAGCTTTGGAACCCTTAGCTATCAGAAAATGGCTTTTGGAATTGATTATCCAAACTTGAATCTCTTGTGTATACAGCTGCTTTAACTGAAAATGAAACTAAGGTACATATGACCACAACATGTCAAAAATTTATATTTAATGGGAGAGTGGCATTGAAACATGTAAAATATCATATGTGAAACAAATCGCCAGTTCAGGTTTGATGCATGATACAGGGTGCTTGGGGCTGGTGCACTGGGATGACCCAGAGGGATGGGATGGGGAGGGAGGTGGGAGGGGGGTTCAGGATGGGGAACACATGAACACCTGTGGCAGATTCATGTCAATGTATGGCAACATCAATACAATATTGTAAAATAAAATAAATTAATAAATTATATTTGAAAAGGAGTAGTTTCTAATTTCACAAATAATATATATGTATTATTTGCAAACAGATTGTAACTATAACTTTATTTGACAAAGATGGTAGTGCTATTTGATTTATAATCTTTCATATTGTAACTTTTGTATTATATAATTCATTGAAGAATTTTTGCCTTTCCAAGGTTAGTGTGTATACTGAGGTTGCAGATGATGAATAAATTATGCTGGGTAAGGGAAATGTTATTCTGCTTTCTTTCTTTAGCGGAAGATCCATCCAAAAGCTATGTGAAATTGAGAGACTTTGTGCTTGTGAAGTTTTGTCAAGATTTGCCCTGTTTTTCCCGGGAAAAGTTAATGCAAGGATTCAGTGAAGATATGGCAATAGAGGCTCAACAGAAGTTCAAAATAAATAAGGTATTTTTATTCTGTAGAAGGAAAGCATTTAAATTTTGAAAAAAATCATTTAAGTACATAATTTAAACGTTGCAAATACATTAAGAATACTGTGTAGGAAGTAGCAGTGGTTAAGAATACAGGCCCTTGGACCTGCCTGGTGGTTCAGTGGCTAAGACCGCATTTCCACTGCAGCAGGCATGGGTTTGATCTCTGGTCAGGGAATTGAGATCCCACATGCCAAAAAAGAAAAAGAAAAAAAAAATACAGGCCCTGAGGCCAGATTGGCCAGGATCAAATCTGGCTTTACCACTTGCTCTTAGGGCAATTTAGTTTACTTCCTTGTGCCTCAATTTTCTCATTAATAGAATGGAAAGATAATTGACTTCATGGCTGCATTAAGTATAACAAGAAAATGTTTATTTAAACTGGTAAAGTAGTTAGTGCCCCTGGAGACTATATTGATGGGAGGAGGATTAGAATAAAACATATAATTTTCACTTTTTATACTTCTAGATGTATTTGTTTGGATTTTAAAGTAATAAATATCTTAAGTACAGACAAATAATGTAGGAATTCAGAGGAAATTATTATATTTATGTTAGCAAGAAATAAAATATTTCATAGTGGGAATATATTTGATCTAAGCCTTGAACAATGGGTAGGTTTTGGAATATAAAAGTATGAGGGATGAAGAGTGTTCCAGTAATGAGGACTAGTACTTGGTGCCGTTGACCTCCCCTCCCCTGGCTTCTAAGGCACTGCAGTTCCTAGCTTTTCAGTGAACCACCGTGCTTATCTTTTTTGAGATATTGTCACTGGCTTCTACATTTTTGTATGCTCCCTAAATACAATTCTTCCCCAGAGTTTTTTTATCCAATCCTCATTTTTTCTCATTCTACTTAATTCTGCCTGAGAGAGCTCATCTGTTAACATCTGTAATCCAGATTTTCCTCCTGAGGTCCAAAACTATGCCAAACGTTCACTGGTCACTGACCTTCAACAAACAATTTGAATTGAAACTTTCCATCTTCTCCTGCATAAAAACACTTTAATGGGTTCATGGTTTTAAGATTTAGAAATAATTTATATCTCAGACTGTATTAAACCTTTAATTAACTAGAATTTATTTAATAGCTCAGCTTTCAAGAGAAAGAGAATATGAACACATTATTACTGAGATTAAAGCTCCTCAGTATGGCATACAGACACCAGCATCATCTGGCCCGTGCCTGCCTTGCTCGCCTCAGCTTCCTCCCGCTTTCCCATATGCTTTGGCTCTACTGAACCTCTTGCCGTTTCCCAACTGTGCTACAGCTTTACTCCTTTTGCTGCTGCTGCTAAGTCGCTTCAGTCGTGTCCGACCCTGTGCGACCCCATAGACGGCAGCCCACCAGGCTCCCCCGTGCCTGGGATTCTCCAGGCAGGAACACTGGAGTGGGTTGCCATTTCCTTCTCCAATGCGTGAAAGTGAAAAGTGAAAGTGAAGTTGCTCAGTTGTGTCCGATTCTTAGCGACCTCATGGACTGCAGCCTACCAGGCTCCTCCGTCCATGGAATTCTCCAGGCAAGAGTTACTCCTTTTATGTACCTGTATATCAACTATTACCTTTGCCCTGATACCCCCTTCTCCAGTTTCTTCATCTTTGCCTGGCCAGGTAGTACATTTTTCAGGCTCAGTTCAGGTGTTTTCTCCAGAAATTTCAGTATTATCTTAACCTATGTATACCTGACCTCTTCCTCACTCCCAATAAATAAGTGAAATGACAGAAATAGGAAAATCATAGGCCTACCACAACTTCCTGATTTTTCGCATATTTTTCTTGACTGTTTTTGTCTGCTCATTAACTGGCACTATACTGCAGGCTTCTGACCTCCCCTCCCCACACACACACCCCTGTCTTCACTGTGTGTGTTTTCCTTGGACTGTCTTAACCATTAACCAGTCTTAAGGTTTAAACTCTATATTGATATTGCTTAAATCCTTGTCCTTGGTCTAGAATTTTCTTCAGATTTATATGTTCTCTTGGCTCCTAAATCTCTCCTACTCTGTGAAAATCTCACTGTCATTCCATACCCTCCTCCACAGTCTTCCTCCTCTTTATTTCTAGAATTCTTGTCCCCTTAGTATTACTGTTTGTGCTGTCTCAGTTAATACCATCATCATCTTTTGCCTGATTTAATAACTGAGCTTTCTGATTGGTCTCCTTACCCTTCTTTCGCTACCATTTTCATTTGTGTCCCAGCAGTGTCAAACTACTTCTGCACGTGTGTATGTGAGACATGCACACACATATAGTGCCCTGCCCTGTTTTAAGAACAGCATGCTCCCTTTCCTCTAAGATTCACTCAGGTTTTATTCCCCCAGGAATCCTCTTCTAACATTGTTCCCCCATTCTCAGGCTGTGCTGCTGGAGTGTCCTGTGCACATTTCTATCATGAAATTAACCATACCTCATTCATTTGTGTTACACAGTAGACTACTTGCCTTCTTGAGGGCAGAGACTTATCTTTTATTGCTTTTTGTCTGGCACCAAGCACAGTTTCTGGCCTCTGGCAGGTATTCAATATATGATGTGTTCTTTTGGGAGAGTGTTACTATTTGTAATTTGAAATGTTCATGTTCTTCTCTGGTTTATTAGCAACATGCTAGACGGGTTTATGAAATTCTTCGACTACTGGTAACTGACATGAGTGATGCTGAACAATACAGAAGCTATAGACTGGATATTAAAAGAAGACTAATTAGCCCATATAAGGTAGGACTTTGAAGAGTCTTAAACATTATATTCTTGTCACTGTTGAAAATGAAGACTATCTAGCAAATACCAATGTGTGGGAGAGTCCAAATCATTCTGCTAAATTAACTTTACAGAAGTGAAAATATTCTTCCAGTTAGTTATAAGAATTCTCCCTGTCATAATTTTCCAGTGTAAACTATAGATGTTCCCATTCACTTAAAAACTAATCCCAAGGATAGTTTACTCGTGGTTATTTTTTTATTTGTATGCATCTTTTAAAAAACTGAATGCCCAGAATCTTCCCTAACAGATTATCTTGTTTCTTTTCCATTGTTTTATTTGTCCCTATATTCTGCTTCCATTTGCTTCTTTCTTCCTAAATATGGCCTTGGTTGCTTTTTGTAACCCCTGTACTTGACCATAGCTGACATCGCAACTTAGTGTTGTTTACCTGTTTTGTCATTGTTCTTGCTCCTTTACCCCCTGCTTTTTTTTTCATTTCCTTTATTTTCCTTTAACTCAAAAATATTCCCCTCCTAGATCAGGTCTGGCCTCCTCATCTTTTGGCCATTATTAAGGTAGATATTGTCCATGCACTTGTGTGGAGGAAGATTTGTGATTCTTGTAGTTGGGCAGTAATCTGATTGGAGAGAATATTCATTTATTTAACAACTAATTACTGAGTGCTGCATTTGTATGTACTATACCTAGAGGCTTATACAGCACCATAGTTGGGAACATGAATGACAAATTTGGATCTGTCTTAAGGTTTAAGGAGAAAGTCAGTTAATAATGAGTAAATATATCAAGTGCATAGTTATGATTTTTATGATTTTTCTAAGTTAATCCATTTTATTTATCATAGATTCTGCTTTATAGAGCCAGTCTTTTGAGTGTTAATGGTATATAGGGTTGCACTACTCGTTGAATCTCAGCTTTTTTTCCTTTATCACATCTTGTTTGCAATGTAACTATTTCTTAATTTATTATAATTCTAAATATAGCACATTCTGAATATAAAAATAATTATTTGCCTGATATATAAATCCTTGTGTCTGGAATTCATATATTTTTTCTTCATAGTGCCATTTCATTAAGCAGTTAATGGAATACTTAGTCAATTTAATTGATTTTCCAACTTAGGAACTACCATCTGCATATAACAGGTTGTAATAAATTATAACAACTATTCCCCAAAATTTGTCAGAAATAACATTTTATTCTTTATCAGTCTTTATGCTTGTCAACTCAGAAAACTTCAGAAAATTGGTAGAAATGGTACTTTCCAAAGATTTTGATCTTTAATATTAACTTGTTAGCTGGAAAATTTCTTTATGATGAAATGGGGCATATAGAACAATATAATTAGATGTTAGCAATGACAACATTTAAGAGTATTAAAACTTTTAGTAATTTATTAAATTATGTATCTCAGATACTTGTGATATTTTATATAGGCAGATGCAGCAAATAAAAGATGATTTCTAAGTATAAATAGCAGTCATGAAGTTACACCAAATAATGGGAATATCTGTAGTTCATAAAAGCAAGTATTGTCTACACTTAAGAATAATGATTTTTTTAATATTATTAAGTATCCTCACCTATCTAGCAAGTTCACCTTTTCTAAAAGATGACCAAAAACTGGTTATTAAACTATTTAAATTCTTAACAGCCAAAATTGGTATCACCATCCTTGCACTCATACAAAATATTAAATTCTTTAGATACTTGCTCAAACCCTATTTATAGTATCCCATTTTTAACGAGTTTAGTTATCCAGTATTCTGTCTCATTGAGAAAACCAAGAAATCTTGATCTGGGTTGATAGCTGCAGGGTGATAGAAAACCTACCACATACTTGGTAAAAGCCTAGAAATAGTTGAATGCCCTATATGCAAGGGAAGAGTTAGAAGATTCCTTTGTTAAATGTATGCAGATGGTTTTCTCCAGTTTGTCATTCCAAGCTGATACTTGTATACTGTGCTGTGCTATCACAGCATTCTCAAATGCAAAATTATATTTAAGAATAAAGTAAAATTGCTTAATACTGAGTGTGATTTTGAATTTTTAAAAAATCTTTATATGCCAAATGGGGAAAGTTTGGAATCTAGAATTTATGTTATACTTTAACACATTTTATGATAAGAAAGTGTAACTTAGATTGTCTTAAGTTATTACGGAGGAATGGAATTGTTTATTGATAGCAGACCACCAATTCTGTGCTGCCTTTTTTTAAGGGCTTAAATTTCCATATCAGTTTAGTCCCACTAAGAAATTTTTTTGGGTAGATATTAGAAGTAGTTGTACCTTTAAAAGTTCTTTACTGATAATTTATTTGTATCAGTGCCAAGAAGGGATAAAAATAATTTGTATTAACTAGAATCATTTTAAAAGCACAAAAAGAAATTCTTAAGTACAGAAGTAATTTTCAGGTGTTCAAGAAAAGATAAATTTGAACAATTTGACTAAAGAAAAAAGAAAAGTTGGTGCAGCTGCTTGGTTTTAGCATTTAAATTCTTATATTGTTTCATAGGCATATTTTAATTCATAATTGGTTTGCAAGTACAAAATTTAGAATCATTGTTATAATAGCATTGGATTTGGAATCAGAAAACTCAATTTTGAGGTCTAGTTTTAACTTTTACAAATTGTGTGTGTTGAGAGTTTATTAAAATCTGGGTATTAGGCTTCTCTTCTCTAAAATGGAAATACTCCATAGTGAGGAACTGAAGAGAAAGAAATACAATCCAGTGTGCATGTTTTTAAAGATAACCTTTCGATAAGTCTTAGGACTTGTTATATGTCTCCACACCATTATTATTTTTAAATTCTTGCAAAAGAACCTTATTTCTGTAGTTCACAAAAGAGACTGGTTGAGCAGATGGAAATTAAGGCACTCTTAGAGGTGGTGGAATTTTTGAGATATTTGTAAACCTCCTTGGAACCTCTGAAAACTAGGCAAGAAGAGATTGTTTTTTGGACCTTAAATAAACTGACACTAATATGATCTTTAATTAATTTTTCTGCATTAATTAAAATTATCCACAGCCTTAATCTATGAAGGAATTAGCTTTTTAAGTTTTTTTTTAAGCATGGTTTAAAAGATGAATTTATAATATTTCCTACATATACAAATCAGTATATATACACAGTTTTAGGAATATTAAAATCAGTAAAACAAATAGCTCAAATAACTTATTTTAAAAAATGAACCATAGTTTACATGCTCATGAGGAACTTCTATAATAGTTTCATAGTTTTCCATAAAGCTAGTACATGTATTTTTTATTCCTAGGTACTTAGAGCTCTTAAACTTAATTCAGAGATGTATTGCCATGTCAATAAATCTGAGAAAAACTGACAGTGAAACTGAAGGTGGCAGTGAAGGGGGAGATAAACTGGGGAAGTAAACACTCTTAAGAGATCTGTTGTTTTTGTTCAGTCACTAAGTTGTGCCTAACTCTTTGTGACCCCATGGACTGTTCACCAGGGTACCCTATTGTTCGCTATCTCCTGGAGTTTGCTCAGATTCATGTCCATTGAGTCAGTGATGCTGTCTAACCATCTCATCCTCTGCTGCCTCCCTCTCCTTTTGCTTTCAGTCTTTCCCAGCATCAGGGTCTTTACCAGTGAGTCAGCTCTTCACATCAGGTGGCCAAAGTATTGGAGCTTCAGCGTTGGCATCAGTCTTTGCAATGAATTTTCAGGGTTGATTTCCTTTAGGATTGGTTGGTTTGATCTTGCAGTCCAAGGGACTCTCAAGAGTCTTCTCTAGCACCACAGTTTAAAAGCATCAGTTCTTCAGTGCTCAGCCTTCTTTATTGTCCAGTTCTTACACTGTACATTTGTCAGCAAAGTGATGTCTTTGCTTTTTAGTAAAGTGTCTAGTTTTGTCATAGCTTTCCTTCCACGGAGCAAGCATCTTTTACTTTCAGGGCTGCAGTCACTGTCTGCAGTGATTTTGGAGCCCAAAAAAATAAAATCTGTCACTGTTTCCACTTTTTCCTCTTCTGTTTGCCATGATGGGACCAGATACCATGATCTTAGTTTTCTTAATGTTGAGTTTTAAAATATAATAATTTAAAACAGTATGTCAGTGGCACATGATTCATTCTGTAGGTTATTTGTAGCAGAATTGATAGTTAAGAATATTTAAGAATTGAAATGATGGTTCTGTTGTATACGAGAATTTAATATGATTGGAGGCATATTCAAGCAGTGGGGTTAGATTATTTTATAAATGTTATAACTGGTTAGCAGTTTAGAAGAATAATTGTTTTTCTTATAACATTCCATGATAATTTTTCGATGCGTTACCTTTTAGTTCCTGAGCCGTTTCCTTAACTTGGGTGCCGCCAAGAGGCAGTTGTGCCTCTTGGCAAAAAAAAAGTAACTTTCACAGCAGAAACAAAGCATTTATTATCCACATGATTGAAGAGTAAGGAATATACTGTCCTTCCAGGCCTTGGGAGTAATAAATCTGAATTTTCATTATTTCTCTAGAACTACTATTCACAGTGTGATTAGAAGATCAGCAACACTGGGAATTCTCTGGTGATCCAGTGATTAAGATTGTGCTTCCACTGCAGGGGCCATGGGTTCAATCCCTGGTTGTCAAACTAAGAATCCCCCAAGCAGTGCAGCCACACACACACACACTCACACACTAAGTCAGCAACATTAACATCATCCAGGAGCACTTTTTAGAACCTCAGACTCTCACCCCACCCCAGACCTACAGAATGAGAACCTGCATTTTAATTTTAACAAGGTTCCCAGTTGATCTTAGTGCACATTTAAGTTTGAGAAGCATTGCATGTCTTATATTCCAAAACTATTAGGGTTTCCTTTGAGAGACATTTATTAGTTTTTAGGATGGAGTTAAGATACTGTTTTCAGGGTTTTGTTTTGTTTTTTTAAATTGTATTTGGTAGGCAGTTATGGAATTCAGAATACGGACTTCTAGTTAGATCATTAGGGGTTGGATCCTGGCTTCTCGGCTTACTGCCTGCCTCTATGACAAGTTATTTTTAACACCTGCACCTTTTTTTTTTCTTTATCAATTGAAGAAAGTTATAGTACCTGTTTCATAGTTTTTAGGATTACGTGAGTTAGTATATGTGATTTCTGATCTCTATATAAAGTTAGCTCTTTATTAAATGCTTAAGTGAAAGAGGATATAATCTAGAACAGTTTGTATGTATGAAAATGTATGAAATGTATGAAAGTGAAAGTCGCTCTGTTGTGTCCACCTCTTTGCGACCGTGGACTGTAGCCTGCAGGCTCCTCTGTCCATGGAATTCTCCAGGTCAGAATACTGGAGTGGGTAGCTGTTTCTTCTCTAGGGGATCTTCCCAACCCAGGGATCGGACCCAGGTTTCCTGCACTGCAGGCAGATTCTTTATTGTCTGAGCCACCAGGGAAGGCCAAGAATACTGGAGTGGGGAGCCTATCCCTTCTCCAGCAGATCTTTATGACCCAGGAATCGAAACAGAGTCTCCTGCATTTCAGGTGGATTCTTTACCAGCTGAGCTACCAGGGAAGTCGAAAATGTATGAAAGTTTCATATATTACAGTGTTTTATATAATGCAATATTGCCACCCACCTAGGAATCTTGGAAGTCATTCTGCATTCTTTCCCCACATCATCCAGTGTTTTCTTCCCTAAATCTGTTCTGTACCTTCCATCTCTGCTTAATCTCTTACTAAGCAGACTTGGTCTAGGCTTAAATCATCTCTTGAATTCTTAAACTAACTGCTAACTTGGTCCCCTCCAGTCCCATCCTCAGCATACTAATCGTATTGTTCTGATAGTGACCTGTCTAAAAGTTGTTACCAGATTCTTAGGGTGGTGCAAATCTCAGTTTCCTGACAAATGGTAGTTTTCCTTCTCAGTGAAATGGAGAGGGTTTAATAAGATAATGTATGTCTAGACAGTAGAGACTCAATAAATGCTAGTTAATACTGTTTTTTAAAGTGTGACCGTTTTTGGCTTATCTTCCTGAAGCTCTCCGAACAGTTTATGGTAAAATTAATATGTGGTCCATAAATACATTGCTGGGTAAGGGAACTCAGAAATAATAGTGGCAGAAGAAGCCAGCTTGGAATTAAGATTAATGTAATTAATGATTAAATCGATGAAATAATAGCACTTAATTTCAGTTGTCTGTCTTCAGTTACAGTACCTTATTTATTAAAGAAATATTTGAGTATCTGTACTGGCCAGTTCTTTATTATGTTTTGGAGAGGGGGCTGTCACTCACATACCTATATTTACCATTAATTGATACAAATTCCATGTCTTTTGGAACCCTCTTTTTAGAGGGCTTGTGATTCATGTTAACATTATGTTTAGGCTTCCTTAAAAATGGTATGGGATAGATTTGGGCATTTTCCTACTATTATTAACACTGGAGACATATTTTTTTATATCAGCTTTCTTAATCTAACCAATAATTGTGTTTATGGCTTAGAAAAAACAGAGAGATCTTGCTAAAATGAGAAAATGTCTCAGACCGGAAGAACTGACAAACCAGATGAACCAGATAGAAATAAGCATGCAACATGAACAGCTGGAAGAAAGCTTTCAGGAACTCGTGGAAGACTATCGACGTGTCATTGAACGCCTCGCTCAAGAGTAGAGGTTATACTTTTCTGTACAGAAAATTTGCAGATTTCTGTACATGTGTTGTGAAAATCAGATGATGACTTTAATTTTTAAAAATCTTGTAACATTGCTTACATTAAAAGTTATCTATCTTTAGTTGAATATTTTCTTTTGGAGAGATTGTATATTTTAAAATACTGTTTAGAGTTTATGAGCATATATTACATTAAAAAAGATATAGCTTCTGAAATACCACTGCAGTTACTTCCCTTCTTAAATAGTGTAATAAATGCTTAGTTGTGATATGTTAATGTGTGCTGATATGATTCTTGAATACTTATGATTAACTTCTTCCATCTTGTTAAAAACCTTTAGGTTTTAAGCTTTTATTATTCCTCCCACACTTTGCTTCTAAGCTTTTAACACATTTCTTTAATGTCTTCCTAGTAATCTTGGTCTTGCTATGTGATTTTTCTAAGTAGAAAATGTTCTTAAAGTAGAACTGTTTTAAATAAACTATTAACTACTTGTTAGGAGTAGCATGGGTAAGAGAGAGAAGGGAAACTAAATACAGCCTGAAACCTAGATGTTTGGCACCAAATATTGATTGAAGATAATTCAGAAGTTGCCATAAACATTTTATTTATTTTTTAAAATATAAATTTATTTTAATTGGAGGTTTATAAACGCTTTATAAATAGTAAGATACAAATCAGTTAACAAAAGTCTAGTTTACACACTATTGTTGAAATATGTAAAATGAGGTGATTTAATATAAGGTTATCAAGATGTTGAAGTCTAAGAAGGGGAAAAAAAAGATAAATTGCTTAATATAGTCCTTATTTTATCGAAGTAGAACTAAATAAGTTGCTTGATAGTCATTAAAAGTAAAGCCTTGATTTTTTTTTTTTAACATGTGCCAGTAAGCCAGTAACATCAAAAATGGGATGTAAGTTGAACTTTACTTTTTTTTTTTTAGTTGAACTTTACTTTTAAAATCTGATTTGTTCAATGCTCAAGGCAAAATCCCATCTTGGACAAGCACTAACTTGTCCTTCATCAGCTTTTTTTCATCAGTAAATTCTGTCAAACATAGAAGCAAAGTGAGTAGTACCCTCTGGACATAAAGTAGTTGTGGCCACCAGCATACCAATGGCACTAAAGCCAGACCTTTACAATAAGAGTTCTGCGAACATTTCAGACAGTCTCATCTCAGTTTATATAAATAAAATTTGATTTCTGAACACATACCTAAGTCGTACAGATAGAATGAACCAATGCAAAGTCCTTCTGAAGCTATATGGAAAAAATGTGTTTTCCATCTGAATTTATTATAAGATTTAAAATTTTTTAATTTGGAAATTAACAATTGATGCCTAAAAATGAGCTCTGAGGAGAAAAAATCAGTACAATCTAAATATCTTTCAACATCCTTCTTTATGTAGAAACCAGAAAAAGCCAATGTGATACCAATTTCTGTAGTTTTTTTAAAAAATACAATGTTCTATGGTTAAAGGTCTAGTTTATTAGCATTAATCTTTCAGACTTGAAAGGCTGTACTTTCATTTTGAGTTAGAAGAGTAAGTCTGATAGTAAGATCTGTACTTAGAACAGGATAGTTAAACACCAGGATAGATACATAGGACCATGTGTGAAACCCAGCGCAGCTACCTTTTGGGCTTAGCGGTCACTTCTCACCCTGGGGTAGCAGCCTGTATCTCCTTTACCATCCACATACACATAGATGTACAGTATTTTATTTGCTGCCTTTACCTTCTTCCCTTCCTCCCCTCCACTACTACTTTTCTCCATGTCTTCTCCAAGTTGCATTTTCTCTACATGTAATACCATGTTTCCTTTCATGGAAACATGAGAACAGTGAAAAACACAGATGTAAAATGAGGTTGTATTAGACTTGGCTCCAGGCTTCCGCCCTGTTCTAATATCTGTGCTTATCCTTTTTACATGTTTTCTCATCACTCTTGAGCTTTTCTACTCAGATATGGATATAGATGTGGTATACATCTAAAATAATTTTTTTTTAATAAATCACAAAGTTCAGTTCATACCTGAGTTAATGTATAAGAGGAGAAAAACCCACTATATGCCCCTGTCTCCAAATTGCAGGGGCCTCAGCTTGCTGTACTAGAGTCTTGTCTACTCTGAAGATTTATCTCACCCACCAATATCTTGTCCACTAGAGTTTCCTCACAGCAAAGCCTTCAATGCTGTATCAAAGAAAGAAAGACTCACAGACCTCAGAGGTCAAATGATTGAATTCCTCAAATTCATTCTTTATTAGAATTTACAGGCCAGTTTAAAAATATTAAATGCTGATTAAGATACCCATATTTCTTCCAAGTGAAATTATTTTATATTTGAATATTATCTCTGTATACATTGAACAGAGTAGCATTTTCTCTTTAGCATTTCTAGTGTTCAAAATGGTTCTCAAAGATGTACAATATTTCAAGTTGATGTTCCCATATTAAACCATTTGCCTAGATTTTTTTCTTTTATTATTACAACATTCAAATGAATTATCTTCATGTGTGTGTATATATGTATACACACATATATATATTTGTATCCATTAAGTATCCCAATTCCTGGGAAGTATAGTTACTGAGTCAAAGGGTAGGGCTATCTCCATGGTTCAGTTATGTAAACATGCCATATTTTCCAGAATGCTTTGTAAATTACAGATATTAATGTTTGTACTGATTTTAACAGAATTTCAGTGGTATAGTATGTTGATTTTGTTGTTGTCTCCACAGGTATAAAATCTCAAATTTGTATTCCTTTTGCTTAATGGGAGAGCTGAATACTTTTCCATGTTTTTGTGAAATTTTTTCCCTTAGGAATAGGAATTATCCATTTCATTTTTCAAATTTGACTTTTAGGGGCTACACTCTCACTTTTATAGACAGACAATAGATCCGGAAGTTCACTTGCCTAAGGTCACACTGAACTAGTGGCAAAGCCAGGACTATAATACCTGGCTTCCACTCCCCCATTTCATTTTCTATCAAGTAGGCTGACCAAGTCGTAAGCATGCCAACCCACGAGGCTCTTCCTAAGTGGGGCTTGCTTTTATCGCCATCTGGGAAATACCTCACTTTCATGTTTGATGTAGTCACAGGACAAATACCCCAGCTGTCCCCTGTTCAAAACCTTAAGTATCAGGAAAAAGGATGTTTATGTATAATGACTGAGATTATTGGTGCCTCCTTTGAAGCATGGCTTGAAGCTCCTCATTTCCTCTCAACATTTTCAGTTACTCAACATCTACAACTTTCATGTTTCCATATGCCTTTACACCTTTATTGTAACACATATTTCATTCTCCTTGTATTATGCATTGCAGTAGCGTTACACAGCACATTGAATTTACTCCTTGACTTAGGCAGAGCTGTCTATATAAAAAGTAGTATGCACATAGTATGAAAATGGAAAAGGGCATATTGTGAAAAGTTCCTTGCCCCAAACCTTCAGAAACAACTGCTATTTTGGGTTTTTTTTTTTTGTTTTTTTTTTTTTTGGCTGTGCAGCGCAGCCTAGGAGATCTTAGTTCCCCAACTAGGGATTGAACCCATGCCCCCTACAGTGGAAGCACAAACTCCTAGCCACTGGACCACCCAAGAAGTCCCTAAAGTTAATGGTATCCTGGAAATCATTAGCACTATGGCTGCGTGGTAGCCACTGTACAGATATACCAGAAGTTACTCTACCAGTTCCCTATTATTTATGTTGTTTCCAGTATTTTCCATTACAGACAATGCTGCAATGCACGCACGTTCTTGTACATGTGCTGTGTGTAGAGATTAAAGTTCTAGAAATCATGACCTTTAGTCTGAACTCATTCTTACAGTGACTATACTACTGTTTACAGCAGTTAAAATTATTAACACCAACTAAGGTTACAGATGCTTGATCCTGTACCAGTCTAGAATTAGCTGTGTAAACAAGAGCATTTTGGACCTCTCCAACCATCCTCCTACACAGCTAGAAATAATGAATTATCTTAAAGGCACAGTGGTTTGAACACTTAGGTGTAGGCCCATGACTTTCTTTTTGTCTCTTCCTTTAGTTTTGCTTAGCTCTTTTCAAACCTTACCATCCAGAAGAACTGCTCTACAGCAGGGTTTCTCATCCTCAGGACTGTTGGCATTTTGGGCCAGATCACTGTTGTAATGCCTCATGTTCAGTCTAAGTTGTGACCCTATGGATTTAGCCCTCCAAGATCCTCTGTCCCTGGGCTTTCCCAGGCAAGAATACTGAAGTGGGTTGCTATTTCCTTATCTAGGGGAATCTTCCCTACCAGCATCTCCTGCACTGCAGGCAAATTCTTTACTGCTGAGCCACCAGGGAAGTCCGCTGACCTGTGTACTGGCTGGTTAAGAGCATTCATGGCTTCTACCCCTGAGATGCCAGTAGTACTATCCCCACCTCCAGCTGTAACAACCAAGCCTGCCTCCAGATACTGCCACATGCACCCCAGAGGGGCAAAATCAGCTTTGGTTGAGAACCACTACTATGTGGGATTAAATATTCATTGACATTTAAGCAATGACTTTTTAATTATGTAACATGAACATGAAATTCAAAATAAGAGTATTTGATAAGTAAACTGCCCTCCCTTCCACCCAGTCACCTAAGTCACTTCTCTAGAGGCAGTTAATTTTCCCAGTTTCTCTTTTGCCCCTCAGTTAATTATCAGTTTGCAAACACCTATAACTTTGTTTCAATACAAATGGTGATATACTACATGCAGTACTTAGAATCTCTTCCAGTTAAATTTAACTTATCTTTATTAGTACATATCAGAATACTTCAGTTCTAAACATGCTGATTCTAAACAGCTGTTTGATACTTACTCCATAGTTTGGTTTCAGAGTCAGCTATTTGATATTTATTCCATAGTTTGGTTTCAGTTTGTTTAACTCAATCCCATCTTAATGGACCTTTAGGCCGTTTCTTTTCTTCTGCTCTCATAGGCAGTGTTGCAGTGAATGTTCTTGTGTGTACTTCATTTTGTACATGTGGTGGGGGCATATATGCAACATAGTGATGGAATCGCTGAGTGAAAAGGCATGGACATTTTATATATGGTAGATTTTGCACACATTTGAGACAATAGAGAAATCTGAGTACGGACTCTATATTAGATGATATGAGATTTTCTTGATTTTATTAGTTGTGATCGTGGTATTGTGATGAGGTAGGCGAATGTCTTAATTCCTAGAAGTCACATGCAAAACTGTTCAGGACATCTGTAACTGACATTCAAATGGCTCGAAAAAAAGTATGTGTAAATGGCATACACACAGATATTTGTACATAAATATGACAAAAGTCTTAAATTGAATCTAGGTGGGAGGGATATACAGATGTTCGCAACTGTGATTCTTTCAACCTGTATGTTTTCAAGTTTTGAAAATAAGACTTGGGAAAGATATTGCATATATGAAATAATACTATGAAGTAGGAACAATCAGTGAATAAGGAAGAGTTCTCAGAAATTTAACATGAGTGTGTTACATAATTAAGGCAATGGAAACTTGGGATATAAAGTTGAAGAAATTTCGCAGAACATCAAAAAGAGAAAACAGGAGAGAAAAGAGAATGTAGGAAATCTGATGGCTGGCTTATTTTCAGAGAGGAAAAGCAAACAAGGACATTATCAAAGAAAGGGGAGATAGTTCCTCAGAGTTGCAGACATGAATCTTCAAATTAGAAGACTTTACTGAAGGCTGAGCAGAATGATCACTAATGTTAATGGAAAGTTGACTATTTGCCAACCACCTGCAACAGTGGGAATCTCAGTTCTCACAATCCTCAGAGGTACACGTGGTATGTATCCTCCCTGAGTGAGTACTAGGGAGATTATTTCGCCCAAAGTCACACAGCTGGGAGGTGGCAGACAGGATTTGGGTCCAGGCAGTATAATTCACTTTTGTTTTTAACCACTATACCACTTACCTAAAAGGATATACATGACACTAAATTATTAAATTTCAAAACATTGAGCATAAAAGTTCTAGATTCCTTCAGAGGGAAAAACACAGGAAACTTGGGAGAGAAGTCAGAATTTAAATAGCACCAGCCTATCAGTTATACTTCATGCTGAAAGACAGTGGAATGATGAATTTAAAGTTCTGACAGAAAGTTATTTTCCATCTAGAATCCTATACCCAAGTGTGAAAGCAAAAGAAAGGGGGTTTTAGAAATCTATGAAACCAGAAAACTTGGTTCATAAACTTTATAATGAAGTTACCAGTTGATCTATTTCAGCGCCACGAAGGTGAAATCAAAGAGCATGTAAGATGGGGAGGACAAGAAACAGGAAGACAAATCTGAGGATGGCAACGGAATCGCGTGCCTACGAAAGCAATTGGTCCAAAGTAGGAAGTTATGAACTCCAGAAAAAAGAAGTGTAAAGAACATGAGAGTCTAAATATAGTAAAGTATAATTGGCATGGGTCTGAACAGTGACTAGAAAGAAAAATTGGTTGAGTCAGGTCAGATTGGGAGACAGCAGGATGGGAGACTATTGCTTTTTGTCGTAAACTTTATTATAATTGCATGTTTTTAAAAACCATGTGTTACTCTGATATAACATTTTGTTTAATATTACTATATTCAAATAAAATAGAACTGTAAAGAAATTTTAAAAAATAAGTTTATCTGAAGCAGATAAGTAGCACCTTTAAATAGACTGTGTTCAGGACTTTCACAAAGCAGAAATTTCCAAAAGACAGCGAAGAAGTTTCTTTAAAAAAAAAAAAAAACTAATAACACAACTAAATTCTTTTTTTGGAAACTGATGCTCAAAGGAAGCATAGTTTACCACGTACTTTATTTGGCTATTTCAAAAGCAAACCGTCCCCACCTCTGACACACCAGCCCTGTGAATCAACACACACTAAATGTAAAAGCAAAGCTTTGAAATTTTTCATGTCATAATTTGGGGGGGCTTTTCATTACCCTGTGGAGAGATTTAATGCCATAAAAGTATATCACATGAATATCTGAAGAGCTGTTGTGTGTAAAATGGTACAAGAAATACCTTATAAATTTCTTATTAAAAAAAAATTTTTTTAAGACCTCCATTGTTCAAATGTACCCAGGCTGGAGAAGGGACGAATCTTCGACTGAAAGGGCCCTACTAACCTCACCTTAAAACTAGAAGAGGCAGAGTTGGATTAGGTGATCTGTGAAGCCCTTTCCAGTTCTTCAACTGTATTCTTCCTCTTCCAGCTTCATAAAAGACCAGTTGGAAAATGTCCTTTGGTTAGTCTCTGTTCACCTGGACAGTTCTTTGTAGATTGTTCATGAATTATACTGGCAGGTGAATCTGCACGGAAGTCTCGCGCTGTGCAGTGTGCTTGCCTGGCTTCCTGAATCCCCCTTTGTGAAGGCTGTGGGGCCACCACAGTGAGGCCTGTTTGCTGTCTGCAACCAGAGCAGCTGCCGCCTTTCTTCCTTTATCCTTGCTCCAGCAAAGGAAAACGCGGTGATGTTTGTGTGTGCTTCAGATGAGGAGAATGCTCTCCAGACAGGTTATTCTCTGGCTTAAAGTGGATGGGGGAGCACAGCTCAATGGGAAGAGAGGTCGAGGCAGCATCTGCCCCCTTGTTTGTTTCAACAGCTTCCGTCTTGAATACAGAATTTGTTGAGTGAGAGGCGAGCAGAAGTTGAGAAATGCAGTTCAAGCGGTGGTACGTTTCTGCTTGGTTTGTCAGCCGGTGTGGGGGAAGGAGGTGGAGGGTTGGGAGACAAGAAAGGGACACACAGCTAGTTGTTTCTGTGATTAAATTCCTTGTTATTTCATAATCTCCACTTCGAAGGTTCTTAATGTAGGGTATTCAGTGTGACTGTTGACTAACCAAGGTGTACTGTTTCATGCTTCTAGACAGGAAATACCAAAACTAAATATTTCCAACCTCTGATCTTAGTGGTCCAACTGCTTTCTGTAAGAACTGGTCTCACAAAATCCTACAGGACCATATTTTACCGAAACACACTACAGCAAACAGAATGAGAAAACCAGCAAAAGAATAAGATGAAAAAATATGAGCAGGTAACCAGGAATGTACCATTATTTCAGGAAGGAAAAGGAAAACCAGTAAAAGGAGTAATCATATAGAAGGGTGTAAATATTGGGAGGAGAGAAACAAAGGCAGAGTGAAGGCCAAAGGGAAAAAAGAACGGACAGTAGACAGCAACAAAGACAGGTAATAAATCCTGTGTATTCCTCTCCTCTTGAGTATGGCTTGCCTAGGCTGCTGCTTTGTATTGTATATAGATGTGTGACTGCTGCTGCTAAGTCACTTCAGTCGTGTCTGACTCTGTGCGACCCCATAGACGGCCTCCCACCAGGCTCCTCTGTCCCTGGGATTCTCCAGGCAAGAACACTGGAGTGGGTTGCCTAGTCACAGTAAAAATAGATACCTTCCCTTAGAAAGTTCAGCAAATGGTATATGCACAGAAGGCAATCTGGACAAATAGGTGTTGTGCTAAGTTGCTTTCAGTCATGTCCAATTTTTGGTGACCTGATGGGCTATAGCCCACCAGGCTTCTCTGTCCATGGGATCCTCTAGGCAAGAATATTGGAGTGGGTTGCCATGCCCTTCCAGGAGATCTTCCCAACCCAGGGATTGAACTTGCATCTCTTATGTCTCCTGCACTGGCAGACAAGTTCTTTACCAATAGTGCCACCTGGGAAGCCCTCTGGATGAATATACATCAACTCAGCAACAATGATCACCCAGAGAGAGCTTTTCTGGGGGACTTCTACTTTCTGTATTTTCCATTTCTGTGTTTTTAAAATGTTTTTTAAAGAGCACATGTTACATACATGTGTAAACAAAAAAACAGACTTTTAAAAATTCTAACAATGAGATCGAGAGCATTTCCTTTCTCTTCTTTTATAAATGTGGATTCGAGATGCCAAAGGAAGCAGTATTTCGCTTTTACCGTCATCTCTGCAGGACGGATTTTAAACAGGTGCAAGTTTCCTGAGAATTTATTAGCATTCAGCATTTTTCTCAGTTCTTGGCAGCCAGGGATAGTGAAAATCTGACTCCTCGCACCTGGTGTTGCTCCTGTAAGGCTTATAGTCTCAAGGTTACTTGCTCTTTTTTTACGGACAATTTTGTGAGCATGTTAATCTCAGCTTTCCAGTTAATTTCCTAAGAACCAAAATAACATCATAATCTCCTTGGAGTTCAGTATGCACTTAAGTATTTATTGATTGGCTAACTGACTGATCACTTCTCTTGGAAACTTTTGCCTTTCTGCCTTAATCTGCATGGATTCTTCATTCTCCAGAAGCCTGTAAGCAGGTGCAACTTTTCAGAGCTTACTAACTGAGAATAGATAATAGTTGATAATGGTACATGTTTCTATTTAGATAAAACAAGTTTCCTTAGAGCCAGTGCCAAGAAATGAGGTCAGGGAAGCCCTGTCGGTTAAGATAGAACTCAGCAGCCACTGTGAAATACATTTTGGAGGCTCCTCAAAAAACTTAGACTACCATGCTGCTGCTGCTGCTGCTAAGTTGCTTCAGTCGTGTCCGACTCTGTGCGACCCCAGAGACAGCAGCCCACCAGGCTCCCCGGTCCCTGGGATTCTCCAGGCAAGAACACTGGAGTGGGTTGCCATTTCCTTCTCCAATGCATGAAAGTGGAAAGTGAAAGTGAAGTTGCTCAGTCATGTCTGATTCCTAGCGACCCCATGGACTGCAGCCTACCAGGCTCCTCTGTCCATGGGATTTTCCAGGCAAGAGTACTGGAGTGGGGTGCCATTGCCTTCTCCTAGGACTACCATATGACCCAGCAATTCCGCTTCCTGGGTTTATATCCAAAGAAAACTCTAACTTGAAAAGGTACATGTGCCTCAGTGTTAATACCAGCATTATTTACAATAGCCAATAACTAAGTGTCCATGAACAGGTGAATGAATAAAAAAGATGGCAGTATATATTCATTGGGGCTTCCATGGTAGCTCAGCAGGTAAAGAAGCCACCTGCAAAAGCAGGAGACCCCAGTTTCATCCCTAGGTCAGGAAGATCCCCTGAAGAAGGGACAGGCTACTCACTCCAATATTCTTGGGCTTCCCTGGTGGCTCAGATGGTAAAGGATCTGCCTGCAATGTGGGAGACCTGGGTTCAATCCCTGGGTTGGGAAGATCCCCTGGAGAAGGGCATGGCAGTCCACCCCAGTATCCTTGCCTCGAGAATCCCCATGGACAAAGGAGCCTGGTGGGCTACAGTCCATGGGATTGCCAAGAGTAAGACACAACTGAGTGACTAAGCACATATGTACAGTGGAATACTACTCAGTCATAAAAAATAATGAAATTTTCAATATGTGAAAACAACAAAATGTTGTTGCAACAACATGGGTTGACCTGGAGGGTAGTATGCTTATTGAAATAAGTCAGACCGAGAAAGACACATACGTTATCACTTGTATGTGGATTCTATAAGATAAACTAGTGAGTATAACACAAACTCAGATACAGAGAACAAACTAGTAGTTATTGGTGGGGAGCAGCAAGGGGAGAAGGGCACAAAAGGGGTGGGGGATTAAGAAGGACACAGTACTATGCATAAAGTAAATAAGCGACAAGGATATATTGTACAATGCAGGGAATTCAGCCAACATTTTATAAAGCTATAAATGGAACACGTTGTGTGTGCTAAGTCGCTTCAGTCGTGTCCGACTCTTTGCGACGCTATGGACTGTAGCTGCCCCAGGCTCCTCTGTCCATGGGATTCTCCAGGCAAGAATACTGGAGTGGGGTGCCATGCCTCTGCCAGGGGATCTTCCTGACCCAGGGATTGAAACCAAGTTTCTTGCATCTACTGTATTGGCAGGTGCACCCTTTAGCACTAGCACCACCTGGGAAGCCTGTAAATGGAATATAATCTATAAAATGTTTGAATCATTTTGCAAGTAATGTAATATTGTAAATCAACTATAACTCATTTAAAAAAAAAAAGATAAAACTCAAATGCATCAGTGAGTGAGGTCTGGGACCACCCTCATCCTCATCCTTACAGTCTTCCCACCCCTTCCCTCTCTTGGCCCCTGCCACCATTCCAGGTAGGCTGCTGCCCCAACAATGGATAGGCTGTTATGCTGAAGCACTATTTCTGCTTACAAATCTCTCATATCTTTCAAGCCAAGAGGCTGGAGCAGCTTGAAATGAATGCAGGCCAGACTGTGCCTGAGAGCAACTCCCTGGGGACAAAGTTTGGTCTTACCCTGCAGCTAAGTTAGCCCTCTCTGGTCCCATTCTTCTCTGCTTAATCACACTGACAGGCTGCTCAGGAGGGAGCAACATGCTCTTCTCTGAGCCCACTTGGAGGATGCCTATAAATGGCTATAGATTCACAAAATCTTCAGAATTTCTATGTAGGAGGGTCACAGGCAATCTTGTTGGAAAGGGGTGGAACATAAAGTTTCACTGGCCCAGGAATTATATGATCCAGAAAATGTCACTATACAAATCAAAAAATGGGAGGGGCAGGAGGGCCACACACGATTAGAGCACCCTCCCTGCCTCCTGGTTTCCTCTAGGCATTGCCAGAGACGAGGGAAGCAGGCAGAGCAGAAACCCCCTTGATTTCCTATAACTGTCTTGCATATGACATTACTTGTCCTCAAAAAAACATGGAGCATTTATACATTTTTCTCTAAGGGTGCCCCTAGATTGGGTGCTAAGTTGCTTCAGTTGTGTCCAGTTCTTTGTGAGCCTGTGGACCAACAGCCCATCAGGCTCCTCTGTCCATGGGATTCTCCAGGCAAGAATACTGGAGTCGGTTGCCATATCCTCCTCCAGGGGATCTTCCCGACCCAGGGCTCAAACCCACATCTCTTAGGTCTCCTGTATCGATAGGCAGGTTCTTTACCACTAGCGCCTCCTGGGAAGCCCCAGAGATTACCCAGTAACATGTCTACCATTGTCTCAAGTGGTTCAGGAAACAATATTCTGCCAAGAAGTTGGCTAAGAGAGCGCCCTAGCAACTTTCTGCCTGAACATATATAATCGTGTGAAGCTGGACCTTAACTTTAGGGGGTCCAGTCAGCTACGGAGACAGGTCCCTGTTAAATATGCAACTTATGCTTATGCAGGACTCCAAGTTCTTGAAAAGAATGTTCATTTGCCTTTTTAAGAAATGTAAATAAATAAAAGCATTTCCTCACACTAAAACTGAACACACTGGAGGGCAGGATGGGAAATATTCTTCCCAAGCCATAGAATTTCTTAGCCAAATGCTAAGAAACGATCCTGATATAAAACCAAAAGTCTAATTTTTCTGGTTCAGATGGCAAACTGAGAAGTAAGTTCAGGCAGAATGAAGGCTCCTGGGGTTGACAGCCCCACGGAAGCTAGGCAGATCCCAGGACACCAGTTTCCCCCAGCAGGCCGCTGTAGTGCCCGGTAGAAAACACCACACTGTCTCAGTTAGTCTTATGTGTTTGTATGTAACAAGTTTCTTCTACAGATATATACCTTAGTGTAAGGGCTAAGGGCTTCTACATCTTAGTCTATGTTGCAGTATAGGTAACCTTCATAAGTATTTGAAAACCTAGTGAGACAAGTTACAGGATGCTGCCGCTGCTAAGTCACTTCAGTCGTGTCTGACTCTGTGCGACCCCATAGACGGCAGCCCACCAGGCTCCCCTGTCCCTGGGATTCTCCAGGCAAAAACACTGGAGTGTGTTGCCATTTCCTTCTCCAATGCATGAGTGAAAAGTGAAAGTGAAGTCACTCAGTCATGTCCGACTCCTAGTGACCCCATGGACTGCAGCCTACCAGGCTCCTCTGTCCATGGGATTTTCCAGGCAAGAGTAGAGGAGTGGGGTGCCATTGCTTTCTCAGGTTACAGGATGATGTCTTTATAAAGCAAAAGTTATTTTTAAAGGGATTTACTTCAGGTAGCAAAATCTCTAGAGCTCTTAAATTGCGAATTTGAATCACAAATTGAGGATCTTCATTATGGAAACCAAAATAATTTCAATTTTACTACAAACTATATACAGTATTTGAAAAAGTTATATAGTATGTCTATAATAAAATATTAAGTAGAAGAAGGAGGAAGGAAAAAATGACTTTAAAAAATGAGAATATCAATTTATTTCTGATGTATCTCTTTAATAAAAGAAGAATAAAAGATATACAAAGATGCTAATAGAAAACCTTTTAAAAACTGAGGAATGGGACTTCCCTGGACAGTGGTTAAAAATCCATCTGCCTTGCAGTGCAAGGGATGTGGGTTCAATCCCTAGTAGGGAAAGGAACTAAGATCCCACATGTCATGGAGCAACTAAGCCTCTGAGACACAATGAAAAGTCCTGCACGATGCAATGAGGGCCTGGCCTGTGGCAACTAAGACTGGATGCAGCCAAATAAGTAATTAAAAACAACACGGTAAAAGCCCTATAAAACAATCATTAATAAAAATATTTTAACATCGCAGAATGAACTTCTGGACGTAGAAACTGAAGGTATTAAGAAGTTACCCTTTATTTCTTGAACTCTGGTTTTGAAAAATTATTCAATATTTTTTTTCAAGAAAGAAAAATGGTGGAAGTTCAAATCAATGAAGTGCCACAACATAACCTGCATTTCATAGGAAAGATGGGCAGAGACAGAGAAGAGAAGTGAGTCAGTAGTAGTTACTCACCTAAATGAAAGCAATCTAATGCCCTTATACCCAGGATCACAGATGTTAGAATTACTAGGGATCTTTTAAAGGTCTTCCCTGATGGCTCAGAGAGTAAAGAATCCACCTACCATGCAGGAGACCTGGGTTCAAATCCCTGAGCTGGGAAGATTCCTCTGGAGAAGGTACTGGCTACCCACTCCAGTATTCTCTCCTAGAGAATTCCATGGACACAGGAATGGTCGCAAAGAGTCGAACACGACTGTATGACTAACACTTTTACTTAGACGCCCGGAGTCTAGCCCTTTATATGGTCGATCAGTATGCATATATCTTATATAAGTTGATGATTTTGGAGGACACACGCTGGCAGTTCTTAATCTTTCCAATGTCAGAAGCTTGCTATGAAAGAAGCTAAATCAAGAATCAGTGGGCAAGTTATTACCTGTGCAAGTTCATATCTGCTTCATTTCTAGCTCGTCCTGGATGTCCGCATGCTACACTGAATTTAATGGCGACTTCCTCACTGGATTACAGTATAGTGGTGCCACCTGATTCTCATGTTTTCTTTTCCTTCTAGTTGAAGGGGGATAAACTGTGCTTTTGTTTATCAAGGATTGGTGGTAGTTTAGTCGCTCAGTCATGTCTGATTCTGTATTACCCCAAGGACTGTAGACCGCTAGGCTCTTCCATCCATGGGATTCTCCAGGCAAGAATACTGGAGTGGGTTGCCATGTCCTTCCCCAGGGGATCTTCCTGACACAGGGATCTAACCTGGGTCTCCTGCACTGCAGGCAGATTCTTTACTGACGGAACCACCAGGGAAGCCCAAGGTCTGGCTGAGCTGAATCACATAAACATGTGCTCCATTTCAGCTGTGTTTGAAATTGGGCTTAATGCCCTCTGGCATTTCTCTAAGGACTTCTAGGTTTCTTTTTCTGCACACTTCTTGAGACTGGTGCTCTGCTAACTTTCAGGTTCCTTTCCTGCACTCAGGTTGCTGGCTTCAGTTACACCGAGGACAGATTACCACATTAAAAAACTCTCTCCTTGGAACTGATCTGCATTTGAAAAAGGTGGGGCTTGAAGTCATCTGAAAGAGTACTTTTCATTCTCATCCTTGTGCATCTTATCTACCTCAGTGGAAAACATTTTTTTCCCCCTGTATCTTTCAAGGTGACCCAAAAGCATACAAAACTGGGTCTCCAAGAATTATAGGTGTGTTGTCTAATGAACTACCCAAATTCACTCTCCTTAAAATTATCAGGACTATGGAGGCATTAAAAAGAATGAGCTCTAAGTATTCTAAGGTTTGATGTTTCTGATGAGTGGAAAAGCAATTTTGTAACAGTAAGTATGTGATTCTATTTAAAATATTTACATATATTTGCCTGTAAAAGGCATGGGATGACTGCACACAGTGGCTGATTGGAGAGTGGAATTGTGGTGTGTAGACAGGGTGAGGAAGGGGATTTACACTTTAAAAAAGATCATTTCTGAATTGTCTGGGTTTTTCACTGTGTAGTTAAGTTAGATTCTTAAACGTTAATTAGGTGACATCACACACCGTTCACCAAGAATCCTTATCAGTCTTCACTGCATTTGGAAACTGTTACATTGTTGGTTTGACTGTGTTCATGCAGAGTTCAATTTCTTCACCAGACATTCCTTCATTCCTTGAATATCAGGTTCTTCGCTGGGTACCAAGATGAATAATACCTGCTCTGCGACAGGAAGGAAATGTGCCCCAGAATGCAGATAAGAGGAATAGTGAATTTGGTAAAAATGGGCACCGTCATCACTAGGGATCCATCAGCTCCCTCACTTGGTTCATAATTGGCCTTCCGAAGGCTTCATCTTTTGGCAGCACAATTAGCAGACATCATCCTCTCATTCTTAAAAGTCACATTTAGGATTAAGACTCCAGTTAACACCACTGAGCTGGAGGTGTCCTCGGGGAAAGAGAAGTCCCCTGAATATATCCACGGTGGAACCCAGAATAGATTTTGCAGCTGCACATAGATCCTGTCTTGTCTGTTGTCTCTGCTGAGTAATGTAGATTCTGGGACAGCCAAGGGGGCAGGCAGCTGGTGACTTTGAGCCAAATTTTACCTTTCAGCTGAATCCAGGGAAAAATAGGCAACAAAGTGGCAGACGATGCAAAGTGCTATGTTGAACGCTAGATTGTGCTTTATTTTTTTCCTCCCAACTTCACGTTTCCATGCACCAAAATGTTGATGCTACAAATATTGGATACCACGCTTACCTGACAGGCTTCTTCCATCCCACCTGGGCGCGGGGGCTCACAGAGAGTGCGCGAACCGCTGCTGCAGCCCGCCTCTCGTGGCTGGAGCGGGCTCGACCGGCCGCGGGATCCCCTACTGGCCCGGGTGCCCGAGCCGCTCCGCAGCCAGGGCTCCCGCAGTCAGCCCCCGGCGCGCACGCGCGCTCCCCTCCGGCGGCCTCGGCGCCTCTGGTTTTTGGCAGGGCGGCGAGTGGAAGGCTCCGACGGGCGGGGCGGGGCGGGGCGAGGTGCGAGAGTTTGGGGCCACGTGACCGACGCCAACATGGCGGCGCACAGCGGCTTGCACCTGTTCGTCCGAAGAGGTAAGTTCCTAGAGGTGCGCGAGGGTTCTCATCGTTGCTCACTTGCTACGCAGTCGGGTTCAAAGGGATACACGTCCGCGATCAGACATCTCGGCGTACCAGATTGTGCTTTCAGTCCTGCGGACATATGCAGGCGCACGTTACCACTTGTCACAGAAACAGATCCGCGTGTGTTCGTCACTTGCTTAGATCACGTCACTGCGTGGCATCTATTTGCAGTCCCTCATTGAGATTTATGGGACATTATCTGAAGTTTTCTTCGGCCACGTCAGCTGTGTGATTGGTGCAGCAAACTTATTTATTCCGGCGGCAGAGCGATGAACCTACAGTAACGGAAATGCTCCTCGACACCTAGTTGCCGCAGAGAAAGCAACTTGTATCTATTGGCATTGTCCAACACGTCTTTGGGGCAACTTGAAAAATGTGATTATTCTCTTCCACTGTCTTAAGAAGAGGAGAAATTATGTCTGGTTAGCTTTCAATAGGTGTCATTCTATTATTCTTGTGTGGTGCTTTAGTCGCTCAGTCATGTCCGACTCTGTGAGACCCCATTGACTTAAGTGCGCCAGGCTCTTCTGTTCAAGGGATTCTCCAGGCAAGAACACTGGATTGCGTTGCCATGCCCTTCTCCAGGGGATCTTTCTGATTCAGGGATCGAACCTGGGTCTCCTGCACTGTGGGCGGATACTTTACCGAGTGAGCCCCCAGGGAAGCCCTTGTGTAAGTGGTGAAATTTTAGTAAATGTGCAAATAGTTTTACAGATGAATCTTTGTTGGATTTGAACTGGTTTCTGAATCTTTGTTGGAAAGAATTGGAAAGTTTTTTCAAAACTGGGGGAGGAAGGGAATTAAAATATTTTGAAGAACACTTTAGGTGTCAGGTATGTAGGGACAACAGTCTTGTGAGGCAAATATTACTTTCATGGCAAATAGCTACCATTTTAAAGTGCCTTTTATGTATTAATACCTGATACCGTGTTAAGCATCTTACATGTGCTAACTACTTTTTTGGGGGGAGGGGGGCGGGGTGCTGCATGTGGTATATTAGTTTCTGGACCTGCGGAGAGGAGGGGAACTCCAGTCCCTGGCATTGGGAGTCTTAACTACTGAACCACCAGGGAAGTCATGCTAATTGCCTTTTAAAACTCAATGAGTTAGGTGTTATTATGTTTGCTGATGAGAAAAGTGAGACAAAGAGGTTAAGTAATAAGACCATGATTGCAGATTGTAGGAGGCAAAACGGGCATTTGAATATGACTCTGATTTTTTTTTTAAGGGTTCATTCCTCTGCCCTGCATGGCATGGTTTCTTCACAGAAATTAGTGTGCAAAGTAGAAAATCAGAGACAGGACAAACATGATGAGTGTATGTGAAAAGTAAAGAGAAAGATGTTTTTAGAGAAGAAGGAGGTTGGTAGGAGGATATACCTGTCTTTTTTGTGTGTTAGTGAAGTGAGGAACCACGGGGAGATTTGAGGTGAGAGATGTGTAAAGGGACGGTGATGTAGGTAGTGATTTGGAGTGGTTGGATGGGAGAGTGGAAACCTATGTGAAAGTACAGCCTTGTGAAAAGAGCACCAATTTATACCTCTTAAGATCTGGGCTGCAATCCAAACTCTATTTACTAATCAAGTTACTTTTTGTTTCCTCTTTTGACAAGAACTAATGGTGTCCAGACCTTTTTTAGGAACTGCAGGTAATGGTGAAGAGGATCTTGGCAGATAGTCAAGGTAGAGGAAGAGCCAGGACACACACATGCACATGCATGTATTATATACACACATATATGTATGCATGTGTATAGAATCTTTGCGGGTTATAGAAATAAGATATTCATCGTTTTTCTCACTTATGATTTTGACAAATGATGGTTCAGACAATCTTGGAAAAAGCTCTTACAGAAAAAGCTGTAGTAATGCTTCCCACTACACCCTAAGGAAGTGGGGGATCTTCTGATTAGAAGAGGGAGGGAAAATGTGTCAGCAGGAAGAAGTCTGGTGATGGGGAAAGGCCCCTTTATGGACTGTTCATAACTAGTTTTGTATTGCAGACAGGTTGTCCTGTATCACCTACTTTCCACCCCTCAGGGTTGAAAATGAAGGATAAATTTATTGAGTCCTCTCTCCTCTTTCTCCTTTTCACCCCTTAGATTGATGTAAATTAATCCACTCTAAGTCTTTGTGCCAGAATTTATTATCTGCATCTGTGTGCACATTTCCCTCCTGGAAAATGGGAAGAAAAGACTTTTTAACTGCTTAAGACGGTCATAAGGGCCTCAAGCCCCGAGGCACGGCCATACTTGTTCTCTTCTGTCATGAGCTAAGGGATGGATTAAAACTATGAGTAGTGACATTGGAAAGGGGAAAGGACATATTAGTCTCTTGAAACAGAGAGAGAAGGTAACAAGCCCTTTAGGGATGAAACTATTCCTGGTATTAACACTGTCAATAAATCCCAGATCACAGTGCAGAATCCCTAACTGGGTCCCAGGAACTTTCTGTTTAATCTCACTCCCACCTCCCACTTATTAGAATCTTTGTTCCAGCTCCCAAAGCTTCGTAAGATTCTTACGTTGCACAGTGAGTATGGGAAGGAAAAGTGTGGGGCAGGCAAAGAAGGAGGCATATTTTCTCTTTTACAGTCATGTTTCTTTTATGAGCCAGTCTCTCCTGGCTTGCCCCTGTTTCTCTGATTTTCCTGGACTTTCACTAGGCTTTTCTTCTACTTCTAGGTTTATAAATATTAGTGTTCTCTAAGATTCTGTTCTAAGCCCTCATCCCTGTTTCCTCTCTTGGTTGTCAGCAATCATGTTTACCCACCTCAAATGACTGCCAAATCTATACAATTTTTTTTTTAAATCAGCGGAATATCCCTAGAACCGAACACCGGGCCTTAATGCCCACTCTCTGTTAGGCATCTTTTCCTGATGTCTCACAGATCCCTTAAGTTCAACAGGTTCAACATGGAAGTGAATATTTTTCCCCACGTCTTCTGCTCCTCCATATATATACTCTATCTCCATTAATGGCATCACCATCCAGGCACTACCTAAGTATAAGCATTTAAGTTCTTTTGGTCCTTGCCACCGCCTTCAGCATCTGTGTTCAGTGAGTCAGTAAATCCCATTTCTTGGATGCCTCCAGCTTTTTGCATGGTCTGGGTACAAGTCTTTACCATCCCTTGTAATTAGTTTTCACCTTAGTCTGTCTTCTTCCCTACAACTGTCTTTCTAGAATTCAGGTCTGATTATGATGCTTCCCTACTTAAAAAAACAAAAACAAACAAACAAACCCTGAGAGCTCTTCATTGCTAAAGTCTGAATCTCTTAGGATCAAAGGATAACTCCATCTCAGCCTGGCCTCAATTTATCTCTTCAGCCTCATCTCCTGCCAGTTTCCCAAAATCATATCTGCTAAGGTTTGCCATTGTGTACCTCCTTAATTGCTTTACCTGCAGTGTCCTTTATTCACCCAGCAAATCATTCATCCTTCAAGGCCACACTTAAATGTCATCTCTCCTTTGAAGCTGTCTTTGCTTCTACCCAGGCTGAACTAACCCAGTCTGCTTTAATAGCACTCAGGGCATGCCTTTATCACAACACTTATTACCCTGAATCAGAGTATATACACTTATCTGAAAAGTATTTTATACCTCCATCTCTCCTGCTAGAATGGGAGCTTCTTAGAGACAAGAATCTTATCTTCTTCATCTCTGTCTTCCCAAAATGTGGCATACAATATATGTACATAGTAAGTACTCACTTTCATAACTGAACGAAAGACCTTTCAGAATGCAACCTCCTGTAGAAATATTTGTGCGCAAAAGTTATTTAGTAGGCCTAAAGAATAATTTATCTCAAAATGTCAGTTTTTGTCATATGACTGGCATAGATAGTGACTTTGTTCCCTGCCCACCCCTTTTATGTTCCATCTCCCTCCAAGATTATTTTAAGGCAGTTTTACTTTTGTATATCTTTTTGGGCAACTGTGAGAATTTTGTTCCATGGAATTTGAGTTGTGATTCAGACTTATTAGAGATAATTAGAAAAAAGAGGCTGGGAAAGGGGAAGGGAAGACATCTGAAAGAGAAGTGCTTGAGGTGTAAGCAATGTAGTCAGAGGAGAGATGAAGAAAGCTTATGGAAGTAACCCTGGGGAGCGAACTGAAGCCAGCGAGAGGAGCGGGGACAGACTGTAAGTCCAGCAGAAAGTCTGAGAAAGGCACAGTTGGTGGGTATGTGAAATAGTTTGGCCTTTCCAGAGGGCTGTGTGGCAATGTGTATCAAGGTGTAAGGTATATATACTTTTTAGCTGACAGTTCTGCTTTTAGGAATTTATCTTGAGAGAACAATAGGATGAGTGTACCAAGATGGATGAATAAGAATGTAACTTTACAATAATAGTGATTGGGAAATATTCACCGGAATCTGAATCTGAAATGGCTTGGTAAGAGAATGACCACATAAATTATGGTTCATCCATGCAATGGGGTGCTTATGTAGTCATTAAAAGGGATGATGTAGATGTACTGTAGACTGAAGTATTCATGGGTATACATGGAGCAGAAAATCCTGGGTATAGAACAGTAAATCCTACTTACATCACGTTTGTATTTTTGCTTCCTTATATGTATACATGCCCAAAGAGATATCTAGGATGATGTTCACCCAAGTGTTCATAGCAGGTATTTCCAAATGGTGACATTGGACTGGTTTTTACTTTATGCTTGATGTGTTTGAATTTCATACATTGAAAAGATGACATTTTTATTTTCCAAAGCTTTTGTTTAAACTGTATAAAAACTGTATAAAAGAAAAAACAAACAAACAAATACAGAAGATAGCAAATGTTTGAATGGGACCAGATTCAAGGGGAAAATATCTTTTACTGTGCATATTCTCTGTAACAAAGCAAAGTGTCTATGTAAATTATAATATAGAAAAGGAACACCTTTACAATTTCCATGATCAAAGAATGGTAACTGGAAATTACTTATATATACTATAGTTTAAGATACATTTAAAGCTATTAGTATTTTATCATTCTTTTTTAAACAAATATGCAAAATAGTTACAAGTGCTTTTGTTTATTTGTGACTCTAAGGCCATAGATTTCTTTCATTGAGAATTTTCTTATGATAGTGGTTTTTCAAAAATTTAGCCTCCAGATGGCAGAGGGGTATTTTACCTCAGAAATTAGGTGCTTTAAACTTTTGTCGACGACCTGAGATCCTTGGGAAACAGTGGAAACAGTGGCTGACTTTATTTTTCTGGGCTCCAAAATCACTGCAGATGGTGATTGCAGCAATGAAATTAAAAGACATTTACTCCTTGGAAGGAAAGTTATGACCAACCTAGACAGCATATTCAAGCAGAGACATTACTTTGCCATCAAAGGTCCGTCTAGTCAAGGCTATGGTTTTTCCAGTGGTCATGTATGGATGTGAGAGTTGGACTATAAAGAAAGCTGAGCATCGAAGAATTGATGCTTTTGAACTGTGGTGTTGGAGAAGACTCTTGAGAGTTCTTTGGATTGCAAGGAGATCCAACCAGTCCATTCTGAAGGAGATCAGCCCTGAGTGTTCTTTGGAAGGAATGATGCTAAAGCTGAAACTCCAGTACTTTGGCCACCTGATACGAAGAGCTGAGTCGTTTGAAAAGACTCTGATGCTGGGAAAGATTGAGGGCAGAAGGAGAAGGGGACAACCGAGGATGAGATGGTTGGATGGCATCACCAACTCAATGGACATGGGTTTGAGTGAACTCCGGGAGTTGGTGATGGACAGGGAGGCCTGGCATGCTGCGGTTCATAGGGCCGTAAAGAGTCGGACACGACTGAGCAACTGAACTGAACTGGATGCAGCCCGTGGGTGATTTGGAAAATACTGTTAATAAGGAGCTTCCTGTGACTTAAACTCTATGTGGATAACCAGAGAATGGAGATGGATTTTTGCTATATGATGTTTTTTAACAAATAGCTTTCAACTCTGTTATGGCTTGTTACTATATAAATTAAAGCATGCTTAATTAACAATCAAATCATGGCCCCGAAGTCCCTAAAGTCAGACTTGTCCCTCAAGTCATATATGCTCTTATGTCTTCCCTCTGCCTGAGATAGCTTTCTTTCACAAAGTTCCTGTCTCCTGTTGAAACTATGAATTAAAATGCACAGTACAGGACATGTCGACTCTCAGTGATACTTACTGTGAAGTCATTAACCAGAAAAAAGATGTTGGCCTGTATTGTAGACAATAATGATGTTCATAACATATGTTATTTGGAAAATACAAGTTATAGGGTATTTTAATGCAATCTCATTTTGTGAAATCAAATACTGATATTCCTGTGTGTCAAAGTGTGTAACAGAGAGAGAGAGAGGTGGGGTGAGGGAAATGGAATTCACCTAAATAAATATTCACAGTTTTATGAAATGCTCACTTTCCCCAAGCATTGGGAGTCTTTGAAAATGCAGAGTGGATGCTATATACCTCCAGGAATTTGGCAAAGATGGGAGAAGAGTAATATATATGCAGAGTTTCATTTGAACATCATCTTTTCTGCAGTTAAAACAGTTTTTTTCTTGTAAAGATTGGTTTTCTTTTTTAGCTTTTGAATGTGCAGAATTTTAAACATACAGAAAAGTAGAAAAAGCCGTACATACCCGTCACCTAGTTACAATAGTCATCAGTTTATAGCAGCTTGTTTCATCTTTTTCCCCAACCACTTCTCTTCCCCAAGCTGGGTTGTTTTGAAGCACATTTCAGATATAAAATTTCATCTGTAGATTCTTCATTATGTAAGTCTAAAAGCCAGGAGCCTTTAGAATTTTCTTCGTATATTGTGCTTAACAGTTCTAGAATTTGCATTTGGTTCTTTGCGTATACATTTCTCTGTTGAGGTTTCCCAGCTGTTTACTCATGTCTGTCTTTTCCTTTAAGTACTTGTACATGCATATTTATAATGGCTGTTTTAAAGTCCTTATCTGTCAATCTGTCATCTGGACAAAATCAGGATCTGTTCTGTTTTATTGACTGCTTTTTTTCCTTGGCCGTGGGTCACATTTTTCTATTCTTCATGTGTTATCTAGTATATAATTATATATATGACATAATGAATAATAACCTTGTGGAGATTATGTTGCTCTTCCAGGCTTGGTTTTCTTCTTTGGTTGAGTGGATCTGTTTTGTTTTCCTCCAAGTTCTAGAGTGTGGCCCTTACTCTAGGACTTTGCAGAGTTCCACAGAGTTTTTCTATAAAGGGCCAGGTAGTAAATATCTTAGACTTTTGTGGACCCTGTGGTCTCTTATTGCAACAACTCAGGTCTGCTAATATAGTACAAAGGCAGCCTAGACAGTGTGTAAACAAATGAGCATAGCTTATGTTCCATTAAAATTTACTTACAAAAAAAGACAGTGAGTTGGGTTGGCTCACAGGTCTTAATTCACTCACATTTGCTCTGCTTCTGCGTGGTTCTTACTCCCGAGGTCTCAGCTGATCTTTCTGGTTCCAGTTGAATGCCTGTGGGCCTTAGTGAGGTCTTTCTACTCTGGTTGGGCTAAGATTTCAACTTCTTCCAGCCCTGCAACCTCGAACCTCTATTCGGCTCTCAGCCTTGCAGCAGCCTTACTGTCTGGTAGACCCTTAGTCTCTCTGTTTTCCAGAACCCTCAGTACCCTGCCTCACAAATCCCAGCTGCTTCACAACCAACCCTCTGCTCTCTAATGAAATAGCAAGGTGCTGTGCTTGGCTTGGGCTCCATCTCCCAATGAAAACTTTGGGATGGTTTCCCCAGGCAGAACACTGCAACCCAGCTGGACTCACCTTGTGCATTTGCTTACCCTCAAGGTTCTCTGTCTTACATTGATCAACAGCCAGTGCCAAAAAAATAGCTCCTTCACATTTTGTCTAGTTGTTTCAGGCAGGAAGGGATTCTAGTACCAGTTATGCCGCATGGCTTGAAGAGGATGTCAATTTGTTTTATTCAGTAAGTTTATTTTCCCTTTTTTTTTTTTTCAGGAAATTTATTTGTTGAAGCAGCTGGTTCATCTGTGTGCCCTAATGGGGCTTTCCACATTCTGTATTTTGCTGATTGTAGGAATAAATCCAGTAGGGTCATTTAAAATGTTCCTCTAGGGACTTCCCTGGTGGTCCAGTGGTTAAGACGCCACACTCGCAATGCAGAGGGCATTGGTTCAACTCCTGGTCAGGGAACTAAGATCCTGCATGCCTTGCTGTGCAGCCAAAACCAGACTGTTTCACTCAGAGTAAAAGCCACAGTCCTTATAATGTCCTGTAAGGCCCTACTCATACTGCTTAACACTTTCTAACACACTGTATGACTTACTTATTTGTCATGTTATTTTTTGCCTACCTCCTCAACTAGAACATAAGTTCAGTCAAGAGTTTTTGTTTTGAAAAAAAAAAAAAAAGAGTTTTTGTTTTGTTCTTGGTGTAGCCCAAGTACCTAGAACAATGCCTGACACATGATAAGCATTCAGGAAAGATTTATTGAATGAATCAGAGAAAAGTGGCTGATTAATAATGATACAATAAAATTATTAATAATGAATATTTGAGTCAAATAACATGTTAAAATACATAAAGCAAGAGCTGTTAAAATAAAAGGAAAAATAGATAAAAACCACAATCATAATAGGAAACTTTAGCTACTTAAATTTGACAGTTTAAGTAGACATAATAAGGTTGGATTTCAGAATGTTATTATTAGTAAATTTGATTTAATATTAAATTTGATACTTTGATTAGGATTCTTTTTACAAATATTCATGAAATAGGGCAAAGGATAGTAAGTTATGCCACTAAAAACCTTCACAAGTGCTAGAAAGAAAAATTGTACATTCTGCATTCTCTCATCATGAAGCAGTAACGCACAGACTAACGAAGAAAGAGGAGATTTGCTGCAGGTGTTGTGGAGATAGAGAAGGAGCCTAGATAGCGGGGGATATGTCATTTACAGTGTACTGGCCTTGGAATACACAGTTCTTGTCCTCCATGAGTTCACAGTCCTTGGTGGAATCAGACATGTAAATAAATTTTGCTATAGAGTAAGAAGGATACACAGATAGAGGTGAGCAAATGGTGCAATGGAGTCATCCAGCAGTGACTAAGGAACCTTCACCTTCTCAGAGGAGGCAAAGACTAGGCTGAGTCCTGCTGTGCCGGGAGGGCCTAGTCAGAGGAAGGAGCCAAGAAACAGGGAGGCCCCTGGTCCCAAGGCAGAGGTGGAGTGAGGGCCTATTTAATTATCTGGGAGCTCTGCTGCTCTAATACAGCAGGCAGGCAGGGTGAGAGCTAGCGAGCAGCCAGTTGGAGATGCTCCTTGTGATAGTAGCGTGTACAGGACTGGAGGGCCATCTGAACAGGACAGCTGAGGCATGTGTGTGAAAAGGGAGAGAGAAACCAGACTCCTGCTCCCTTAGTGTTGGAAGGATGATGGATGAACATGTAGATAGATTTTCATCTGGAAGAGGGGACAGAAAGTTGAAGAAGCTCCTTGTCCCTCAATTGCTTTAGTTTCTTTCTGTACATTTTTGCCGAGGTTAGAGATGAAATGAGGTAGGGGACTGGGAAATAGGAGGGAAAAAATGACAAGAGATAATAGAAGGATTGCCCAGCAATGTTGAGATCCAAGTGAAATTAGAGACCGTGTATCTGCAGTGGCCCCATTCATTGTCACTGTGTGATTTTCTTCAAACGGGCATCATCCTGTGTGTATAAAAGAGTGAAAGTAGATGGTTGGATTGATGGAATTTTCCAGATGGATGCACTAGAAGGAGTAGGGAATAACAGAAAAAGAGAATGGAGCATTAGCAAGAGGGGGATTGAATTAGTGAATCCTAGACTCCAGTACTCTTGCCTGGAAAATCTCATAGACGGAGGAGCCTGGTAGGCTGCAGTCCATGGGGTCTCGAAGAGTTGGACACGACTGAGCGACTTCACTTTCACTTTTCACTTTTCACTTTCATGCATTGGAGAAGGAAATGGCGACCTACTCCAGTGTTCTTGCCTGGAGAATCCCAGGGATGGGGGAGCCTGATGGGCTTCCGTCTCTGGGGTCGCACAGAGTCAGACACGACTGAAGCAACTTAGCAGCAGCAGCAGCAGCAGCAGCAGCAGCAGCAGAGTCTAGTCTAAGCTAGATATTTCCCAAGGGCAAGGACCTTGTCTGTTTTGTTTGTTTTGGGGCTCATTATTATACACTGAATAATAGAGTATAGAAGTAAAAAGGAAAGAGACTGATAACTGGGGGGGAAAGGAGTTGTCCTAAGATGAGAATTTCCTGCAAGAGCAAGGATCAGATATAGTAGGATGAGAAGTGAGGGAAAGAGAAAGTTCAGTGGCAGTGGTCTTCTGAACTGGGTCAGATAGTTTTTGATTTAATTGGAGAAGGAAGCCTAATACGTATGACAACCAAAACAGTATGATAGTTCTATTTTTCCAGTCTTTAAAAAAATTCTCTCAGTGGAAAAGATTTCAGCTCCCTGGAGTATTGTAAAGGACACCTGGAAAAGATTGCTCAAAAAGATAAAAAATCTAGGGAAGATAGAATTATGAAGTTGCCTATAAAATGGCAGAAGATAGTGGAACAAAACAGTGAATTTGTTGTTGAATGAAGTTCTTGATGAAAAAAAAAACAACGTACAAACCAATATGTTAATGCTCTGGGAATAAGAGAGAAGAAAGATAATTAAGGGCTGGAATGATCTCTTCACAGAACTGGGCCTTGAAGGGTGAGTAAGGTGGTTGGCAGAAAGGTGGAATGGTGGGAGAGGATCATTCCTACGGGGGTAAGGCAGAGCAGTGATGGAGAAAGCGTGTGAATACAGGAAAGTCAAGACCTATTCAGAGGGTTCTGGAATGGAGGGTTTGGCTGGAGCTGAGAATTTGCGTAAGAGAGTTATAGGAGAGGCAGATTAATAATGAAGTTAGGGCCAGATGATGGAGAGCCTGAAGGCCCTTGCTGCTGCTGCTGCTAAGTCGCTTCAGTCGTGTCCAACTCTGTGCGACTCCACAGATGGCAGCCCACCAGGCTCCACCATCCCTGGGATTCTTCAGGCAAGAACACTGGAGTGGGTTGCCATTGCCTTCTCCGTCTGAAGGCCAGCTTAGGGTTTATCTTACAGGCAGCAGAGACTAATGAAAGGTTTGGACAAATAAGTGAAATGGTGTCTCTGTTTTAACCTGACAGTGTTTAATCCTGTTTAACACTGTTTAATTTAAACTGACCTGTTTAATTCAGGTGGTGCCCTGAATGCACTGATGAGTGAAAACTATCACATCAGTTGGGAGATATTGGCAGAAACAAAGTGACGGGGCCTGAATTAGTGCATTGACTGCAGGCTGGAAAGGAAGAAATGGATGCCAGGGAAATGGTACAGAGAAGGAGGAATAAGGACCTGGTGGTTGGAAAGGGGACCTGAAGGAGAGGAGCTGTCAAAGCATTAAAGGAGCTGGCGCAGAGAACCTAGTGAGGGAAGGAAGCTCAGGAGCAAATTTCAGGATGACTCAGTAAGCGTCAATGAAATTGACCACTTGGAAGTCATAGTGACTTAGACCAAAATTTTAGCAGTGGAAAGATAGATGAAAAGTGATGGAAGTGGCTGCAGAGAAAGGTGGGGATTCTTGGGCTCTTTTTTAAAATAACATCTTTATCAAGGTATAATTCACAGATTTTGAAATTAAAAGACACTTGCTCCTTGGAAGGAAAGTTATGACCAACCTAGACAGCATATTCAAAAGCAGAGACATTACTTTGCCAACAAAGGTCTGTCTAGTCAAAGCTATGATTCTTCCAGTAGTCATGTATAGATGTGAGAGTTGGACTATAAGGAAAGCTGAGCACTGAAGAATTGATGCTTTTGAACTGTGGTGTTGGAGAAGACTCTTGAGAGTCCCTTGGACTGCAAGGAGATCCAACCAGTCTATCCTAAAGGAGATCAGTCCTGAATATTCATTGGAAGGACTGATGCTGAAGCTGAAACTCCAATACTCTGGCCACTTGATGCAAAGAACTGACTCATTGGGAAAGACCCTGATGCTGGGAAAGATTGAAGGCAGGAGAAGGGGATGACAGAGGATGAGATGGTTGGATGGCATCACTGACTCAATGGACATGAGTTTGAGTAAACTCTGAGAGTTGGTGATGGACAGGGAGGCTTGGCATGCTACAGTCCATGGCATGGCAAAGAGTCAGACATGACTGAGTGACTGAACTGAACTGAACTGAATTCACAGATTATACAGTTCACACCTACTTAAAGTGTACAATTCAGTGGTATTTAGTGTACTCAAAGAGTTGTGCAACCACTACCACCATCAATTTTACGTTTTCATCACCGCTGAAACAAACCTTTTGCGTGCCTGCTAAGTCGCTTCAGTTGTGTCCAACTCTTTGTGACCCTGCAGACTGTAGCCCACCAGGCTCCTCTATCTGGGATTCTCCAGGCAAGAATACCAGAGTGGGTTGCCTTGCCCTGCTCCAGGGGATCTTCCTGACCCAAGGGACCCAGGATGTCTCTGACATCTCCTGCATTGGCAGATGAGTTCTTTTCCACTAGCAACCACCTGGGCAGCCATGAAACAAACCTCTTACCCATGAACAGTTACTCCCCAGGCCCCCTGTCTTCACCAGCCCTAGGTAATGACTCATCTGCTTTCTAGCTCTATAGGTTTTCTATTCTGGACATTTCAAATAAGTGGAACCACACAATGTGTGGTCTTCTGTGACTGGCTTCTTTCACTTAGGATGATGTTTTCAAGGTTTATCCATGTTAATGTATGTATCAGTACTTCATCCCTTTTTTATTGCCAAATAATATCCCATTGAGTAGGGTATCACATTTCCTTTACTTGCTGGACATCTGGGTTACATCCGTTTTTTGACTCTTGCAAATAATGCTGCTGTGGACATCGGTGTGCAAGTTTTGTGTGGACATACATTTTGTTTTTGACATAGAAGCCCTGGCTATGTTTAGAAGCAGAGGGAAGGGCGGCAAATGGTAAGGAATAAGGACCACTGGAAATCCTGGAGAGCAGGGGGCTTCCTAGAGAGAGAGAGGACCTGAAAGAGGTGGAAAGGAATGGAAAGAAGAGAAGGGGGAAATGTCCCCTTGGAAGTGGCGAGAGTGTCTCTATTTCCACAACAGGAGTGAGGAACACATGGGGAGTGCTTTTTCTAGGAATAAAAAGACTTTGAAAATATACTTTCTGATTATAAAAGTAATACAAAGAAGGCTGTATAAACAGAGGCTAAGAACGTGGGGTGTCAAATCAGGCTCCTTAGGTTCGAATCCTGCTGCTGCTATTTACTAGTTAGCAACCATCTTGGCTACCACACAGTTCTTAATAATAAGCCCTTCATAACTACAGTTGGCTCTTGAACCACACAGATTTGAACTGCACAAGTCCACTTATACATGCATTTTGTTTTTATAGTAGGTGCCGCAGAGCTACACAGTTCGCAGATAATATTTATTCATAGATGTTCTCCTGGGAGGAGGACCAGCACCCTTAAAACCAGGTTGTTCAATGGTCAGCTGTATTCATAGTGGAAGTATTAAGCTACTATAAAAATATATAAAGAAGAGGGAATTCCCTGGCAGTTCAGTGGGGAGGACTCAGTATTTTCCCCTCAGTGGCCTGGAGTCAATCCCTGGTTGGGGAAAGATCTCACAAGCTATGTGGCATGGCCAAAACCTAAAAAGTATAAAGAAGAAAGTGAAAAGTCAATCCAGTCCACTGTTTAGTTAGAATTGGCATTTCTAAAGTGTTTTTCCCCCCTAAGGAGGGCGACTAGTAATAGAACCATGATTTCTAAAAATTCCTTCCACATCCAAGAGAAAGCTTATTAATTACTGAAATATTAATTTAGGAAAATTAACTTTTGAGGTCCTTTTGTCTCTCACATTTGGATTCTATTTATTACACTTGCTTATCCTTCTGCTCAGCCTTGTGATGATTCTGAATTTGCGGCATCACATACTCCGTCTCTGTCATCAGTAAGATTATGATTTTCCTATAAGACCAAGTAGAAGTAGGTCACGGATGAAAAGAACACCCTCGCCGCACTCCCCGCCAACTGGCTGGTGCATGCAGCTGAAAACCAGCCCCTCTAAGAATTGATGTTACAAAAGGCAGCTCCTCTCTCTCGTCTTCTGCCATTTCTCCCTGACTTTATGCTCTGTGAATAGCAGCTGTTCAGGGCATTGCCAGGCGAGCGCAGGGGTGCTGCAATCAGAAATGCGAGTGAGGGACACAGCAGGAGAAGGCTAGGGCGGAGGGAGGTGCGATCTGCTGATACAGCGAGTAAGTGGGAGACACGACAGACAGACAGCAGTACGATGGCCCATGGGGAAGCATGTGAAGGATGATCAGTTACCTTGATTTAAAAAAAAGGAAGTCTCTTTCACCGGTAGAGAAAAATCACAGCTGCCGAGGAGAGTCTTGTAAAGTCTCTTAGGTGGATTGGTACCTTGTGCTAGCTTCTTTTAGGGTCAGATTAACTTTCTAATATTGTCTTCTACTTTAATGTTATTGCTTTAATCATTAGACTACCACCAATTCCTTCAGGCAATAGGAAGTGATTGAAGATTTAATGAGATTCATATTGCTTGTCCTTAAATGTTGATGACTTCCTGCATCCATATTAATCATTGCTGACCTTGATCTTCAATTCCTTCCCAGCACAGATTCTCATCAAGCATACCTAGTGGATCCCACAGTGTTCACCAGACACCTGGTTTGTTTCCAAAAGTACGTTAACTCTGATGTTCAGTGTACATCAGATTTTTTCAGTGCCCTTGTCTGCTTTGTCTTCTAATTCTTACTATTAATATGATGATAAATCTGGAAAATTTAGGGGCAGAAAAATCAGCAACTCTGAACAGGGGATTTAGCCTAGTTTAGAAGATTGTTCTGTTCAGCAGACCTTGAACATGCCTTAATTGGTTGTCTAGGTCAGGATGTCCAACTGGCAACTCTCAGACCCCATCCAGGCCACAGAGCGTTTCTGGGTGTCTGAAGTGTGTGTGCTCCGGCTGGCGAGCAGCAGGACCCAGCCTTTGTCCCCTGTTCTGGCGGCCCCAGCCTTTAGTTCAGGCCCACCCCCTCCTGCCACGGGGGCCTGGGAAACCCTGGCTGGCCACCTGGTCTCCTCACGCCCAGCATCCGTGCGTCTGCACCCCCACCCTCGCCCCAATTATCCCCCCAGCCACCTTGGCAGATTTTCTGACCAACAGTCCTTCCCTGAACAAGGACCCAGGACAGGAGCTTGTGAGAGAGGGGAGGGCTGAGGATTCCGGCGAGAGATGCAAGTGAGCAGAGGGGTGTGGGAGAGAGGGAGAGAGGATCAGATCAACCGAGGAGAAAGTAAATATGCCAGACCTAGAGCGTGAGGTGGGTCTGTATATGCGACAATGAGCAGGAAGGAGTAGGTAAGAAGGTGAAAGCCTGAGTGTCTCCACGCCAGTCGCTGAGATGAGGAACAAAAGAGGTAAATTTGCGTGTGAAAGAGGCCACCTGTGAGAGGTTGGAAGAGAAAATGGAGAGAGCGAAACAGCTCTGCTCCGTTGAATGTGACCAGCCGCATCACTGGGAAACACAGTCTGACAAAGCATTTTTTTTCCAGCTTTGTGAATATATTTATAACAAAAATACTGTTATAAAAAAGCTAAATCTCAAATAGATGGACCCTTAGAAGCTTAGATTACATTGAGCTTCTTTTAGGATGTCCCAAATTCTGGCTGTGATGATTGTTTTAAATGTGGCTCACCCCAACCGAGAAGTTGAATAGTATCGATTTTGATGACGTGCTTACCATTTTGTAGAAACAAATAATTGGAGTACTTTTTACATACAAATGGAAGTTTTTCATCTTTTAAAATAATCTTCTGTTGATATCATTTAACTGGATGAGTAGGAAGATATCCTTTTTGTGAAGTAGGTTTTCATATTTAATGGTCAAAATCTTTATCCCTTAAAAAAACTTTTAAAAAATAGTCAGAAATTTTCATACCTATTTTTAAAAATTAAAAAAAGATTTAAAAAAATTTTTTGACTGTGCCATGTAGCACGTGGAATCTTAGTTCCCCGACCAGGAATTAAACCAGAAGCACACGGTCTTAACCACTGGTCCACCAGGGAAGTCCCTCAAATTTCATACTCAATTATTGAACTCCACTCAATTATTCAATTCCACTTTGAGAAGTCTGTATTCAGAAAATAACTAGAGATGTTGGCAAAGATTTTGTTTCAGGGATATCTAGTACGGTGTTAACCTATATTAGCAAAGTACTAGAAATTCCTTAAATGTCTAGTAAAATAGATGATTAAATTATGATACATCCATAAGATGAGAGAGACTACTATATAGTCATTAAATTACTTCTTCCATTTTATCTCCATGCTATACTCAGGTGGCATTTTAAATAGCACATCGAATCAGTTCACTCCCCCTTAAAACCTTTCCTTGGCTTTCCATTGCACTAACCATGAAAATCCTAACCTCCAAGGCTTAGTACCCAACTCTCCAGTCCTTCCACTCCTGTCTACTGGCCTTTCTTTCAGGGGCTCTCATTCCCTCAGCCCGTTCCTCCTCAGGACCTTTGCACAGGAACTGCTCCTTCCCAGTTCTTATCTGGCTAAGTCCTGCTTGTCCTTGAGGCCTTAGCTTCATCAAAGGGATTTACTGACCCTCTCTACTACCCCTGAGCATGCAGGGACAATATCCAGGACAGTTCCTCTGTACTGGCCCCCAGGGGAGTTAAGCTGTCACCACCTCCAACTGCTTCTGGACACTCACAAAGCCAATGCAGGAAGCCAACGGAGGACGCTGCTCAGAAAACCCTAGCATTTCCACATCGTGCTCACTAGCCAAAGAAAGAAAGACAGACTCAGCCGAAATGACGCCTCAGTCCATTCCCTGCTTCACATCTCCCGCGAATGTTTCCAGTTGGTAGGGTGAGATTCAGATGTAGAACCTCCATGCAGGGGAGTCTGGGAAACAGAGTTCTTAGTTCTTGAGTCTCTGCTGTACAGAAGATGAGTGAGGAGGTTGGAATGGATGCTGAGACGGTCATTTTTTCCACGATCACTTACTGTGAGCCGTGGGCTGTTACCTTGGTAATAGTTTTCACACTAACCTTGTCACGTCAGTGGATTACCAAGTCTTCTAAGGCAGGAGTATGAGTAATTCCTATACCCTGCCACAGTAAATACACAAGATTCTGTAGAGGGTAAGAACTAAATACCTATATGAGTGAAATGTAGTCATCTTGCCCAGAGTAGCATCATTATTTGGATGTAAGGGAAAACCTTTTAACCCAAAATGAGACAAGGTAGTAATTAAAAGAAAGTCTTTAAAACTCCAGGGAAAATTTCAGTTTGTTTATGTGAAAAATGGAAGTTTAATTGAGATTGTAGCTACAAATAACTTCTTTTTTCTAATGTTGAAAGGAGCATCTACACGTCTACATGATGCTAACGTCGTTGAATAATAACAGCCCCATCAGAGAGGTGCAACTGCCACTGATGTTTGAAATGAGAAAACTCAGGGTAGTCGATGGAATTGAGTCCTGTAAACTTGTGTCTGCTTATTAAGAACAGAGATAGATAACTTACTGTAATGATTAAAATAAAAAGGCAGGGAAGTTAAAAAAAAAAGTTACTGGAAAATAGATGCGTCTGGAAAATAAAGAGGACTTTCCTGCCATGAATCACTAAGGTGATCAACTTGACTTCATGGCCATTGACAAATTAATGAGAAAGTAAGGACTCTAATAAATTGCAGTCGAGATTTGAAGGATAACTTATTCTGTGGGATATAACAAATAAGATAAAACATAATTAGAAATGGTTTCTTTATCTGTGATAAGAGGCTTACTTAAGAGATATTTCCATAAGTAGTACAGAAGTTGAAACACAAGACTGAATGAGGAGTGGTAACTTCAGCTCTGGGTGTAACTTGCCATGTGACCTCAGACAGGTCCCTTAGTTGGCAGCCTGTGGCTTCAGCTGCCACTCCTTTGCTGACCCATCTATCTATTCATTCTCCAGCGCTAACTGTCCTCTAGAGTTAGATATAGGCTATCCCAGTTCTAAACTGTATTATGCATTTAGAATCACAAGTCTTTAATGTCTTCCCACAGTTTTTTACGCTCCTTATTTTAGAACACAAAGCTGTCTGTATTTTGACCCTCAGCCTGCATCTCTGTTCTTGTGATGGGCACTCTTCTCGCAAACCATGACACCTAGAGGTTTTACAAAGACTATTCTCTGTGTGAAATGCATATATCACCGCTAGTTTTCATCAGGTATTATGTTTATGCTCATTTTTTACAACCCGGTGCAAATGCACTTTGATCGAGAGTACACCATCTCTTGGTCCCAGCAGCGTGCTTTCGGTACCTCTAGTGCTATCTTGTAACTGTGGGTTGCAGGCATGTGTGTGTGCTCAGTTGCTCAGTCATGCTGGACTCTTTGTGACCGCAGTGGCTCAGTGGTAGAGAATCTGTCTGCAATGCAGGAGACTTGGGTTTGGAGCCGCATGTTCCATACCTGGGTCTGGACAGGAAGATCCCCTGGCGAAGGAAATGGCAACCCACTCCAGTGTTCTTGCCCAGAAAATCCCATGGACAGAGGAGCCTGGTGGGCTACAGTCCTTAGGATCTCAAAGAATCTGATACTGAGCAACTAAACAACCACCACCATGGGTTAATTGATTTATCTTTTTTTCCCTTCTGGGCAATAAATTGCCTGAACATTGGGATTCTGTAATCGATATGGAGCAGGGCCTGGAACTTTGTACGTTCAACAAGCTTCTTGGAGAATTCTGAGGACTCAGACCTCAGTTTTAGTTGGTTTCTAAGATCTTTCAATTCAAATGTCAAGACTTTTCCTCCTTGCATTTTAACTGGCATTGCAGAGGGGGGAAAGGCCTTTGGGTAGTTGATTAAAGACAAAGAAAAGCATTGGCAGTCTTCTTCCATGCCCACCTTTCCTTTGCTTAATCTGTTCAACTTTTTATTAATTCCAAGACTGTTTATTGAGGGCTTGCTATGAACTGCTTTTCTGGTCATTTGAAGCACATCAATGAACAAAACAAACAAAAATCCCTACACTAAAGGAGCTTACTCTGATAGGCAATAAATATATTAAATAAATTAAGGAGTATTTTAGAAGGTGATAAAAATTGAGGGGATAATGGAATAGAGAGGGATAAGTTTCTTTAATTTTGTCAAGACTTAATAATAAATTACTGGAAAGAATAGCTTATTTAATTTGAGTTGTTTAAATAAGCCATACTTTAAAAGGCAGAATTTAACCTGCACCTAGTCAGAAGAGAACCTGGGATTTGCAAAATTCAAGTCTGGTTTCCTTTTATAGAATTGACAATAACTGTCTTTCCCATTATGTTATTACATGTTAGTAGAGAAATAATTTAAGGAATTGCTCTCAAGGAGTCCTAGTAAATTATATGATATAAATTTTTTACCACTATAAAGAAAAAGGAAACAGAATTAAGCCACAAAGCAGTAAAAAGAAGTTTGTATTTTATACTGATCTGCAAAGGCTGATTTATTAATTAAAAAAACAAAAACAAAAAAACACTTCATTCCAAAGCCTCTTTCCTTCTCTCTCCACTTCCCCTTTTTAATTTTTAGTTTGGATTTTCATGTTTAGGTAAAAAGTTTGGGTCCTTTTAGAATTTATAAGGAAGCCTCATTGTATGGGTGAGAAGCATGGGCCTTTAGCTTTACCTCTTTGGGTGCCCAGGAGGAAGCTGGTTATGTGGAGAAAATCCCGTGTCCATCTTTGCTTTCAAGTAACTTCATCAAAAGATCAAATATTTCACTATAAACAGTCTTAAAAGTCAAACTGATGTTGCCTGCAGAGTCAGCTAAAAGAGTGATGAGTATTGTTTTGCACAGCAGTTGAAACTGTTTTCCGAGTCCTTCCACAATGAGGTAGAAAATGACTTTTCTCGCACTCCTTAAAAAACTACAACTCTGTGGCAGTTCTGATGACTGTCAGTTCCTGTGGGGTATTTACACAAAGATACTTTTAAATGAAGAGTCATTTTTAGAGCAATTAGAGACAGAGGCTAGACAGAGACTAGCCCAGCTCCGGGCCTGGCAGGTCGGGGTTAAGGTTTATTGACAGGACAGGGTCAGGCGTCTGCTCCGCCGCTCCTGCCCCTGGTACCTGCCCTCCGGATACACCCAAGACCCCAGCCAGCCAGCCAGCCGGCCTGGGCTCCCTGCCATAAGCACCCCCCAACCCCCACCCCCCAACCCCGTACAATGCGGGGAGGAAAGAAGAAAGGAGGAAGAATGGGCGAAGTTCTGCCGAAACAGTACAGGTCAGTCGTGAGATACAAATTTGAAAACATTCGTTTCTGTTTTTTCTGGCAGACACTGTGTCACATTAGGAAGAAAGAAATTTTAAAACATACAAAGAATCATCTGTCCCTTCAGCTTTGTAGTTTGCAGTTATTGCATCCTGTAGAAAGAAATTGCCTGGCCAAAGTAGCCTTTTAATTTCATTTTTCAGTTTTGAGTTACAGGGTTCTGGCAAGCTCTCTGACCACTACTGTTACCTGGCGGTGCCTATATTTCATTGAATTTAGAAGTACAGACTACCTGGATCCAGGCCCAAAGGAACTGTTTGCGACTGATAAACATGATACGCCCTGCCCCCATGCAGGCTCTTGCTTTTCCCTTTAAGGGAATCTAAGACTGAGTCCCAGGGTCCCCAAGGGAGTTAAAGAAAAATGTGTTCCGGTATTCTGCTCGGATAGTGAGCTTGCTCTGTGGTTTTCTGTGCTGCATCTCTGCTTGCCCAGAGGCTGGTGAACATCCCAGCCGTGCCTCTGCTTCTCCAGTGTTGGTAATTAATGCAGGGAAAAATTTTTTGTTTTTAATAAAAACAAGCAGAGACATCTATCAGTACCCACAGTCAAGGCAGAATTTGTTTGACATCTTGTGATTGCTGCTTACAAAAAGAATGACAGCAGTTATTAAACAAATAAGAAAAAAGCTGCTGTTTATGGGTCATTTGCAGATACCCTAAGAATATCCTGGGAACATTACTGCTTTTGCTTGCATGAGTAGAAAATAGTAGAAGGAACAGAATCATTAATTTTTTCGATCTGGGTTGTATGAGATTTAGAATAATAATAAAAATTCAAATATTAAGGAAATGTATTATTTTTAGCTGCGTAATATATGAGGGGCTTTTCCTTTCCTTAGAGTATATTTCAAACGTTTGTTTTTATGATTGCAGGGGGAGTATTAGCATTCAATGTAATTAAACTTAATTGCATTTCCTATGTGAATTATTTTTAGTCTCTTTTTAAAATGCATTTATGATTCTTTTCCTCTATACTAACTATTCCTGGAGGTTTGCTGTGATAAAACATTATAGACAAATTGTCTATTTTCTTGGAAATAGTCAGAAGTCACAAATCAGATTTGAATTCAATTTAGAATTTTTAAAGTGAAATTTGGAGATATAATCAAGTACAAAAAGCATAAAACTCTTCAGGGTTTGAGGGTTTGGTTCTCATGTCATGTTCATGTGATCTGAGAAAAGATTAGCCCTCGGCTGTTATTCTGTTTGAGAAGTGTTGATAATAATTTCAGTCCCTGACGGTGTGGATTTCCATTGGTACTGGGTAAGCATGGGGTTTGCTGGAAAGAGGAGAGAAAGAGCTTCTACAATGTTGGAGATAGTCTGTATCTTAATAGGTATTTGGTTACACAGGTGTATACATTTGTCAGAACTCATCAAATGATCCACTTAAGATTCGAAGTTTTGTGCATATGTATGCTTTACCTCAAAATCCAGAGAAAAAGGAACTCTGAATACATACTCCAGTTTGATTTTATACATGTTGAAATATGGGGGAGAAGGTGACTGTCTTTGAAACTTTACTTTGAAAGTTGGTAGTGGAATATTTAGAAATATGACAAAGAGCAAATAGAGTGTTCATTGTAGAATCTAGGTAATGTGTTTACTGTAAAATTCTTTGAACATTTTTTGTATGTTTGAAAATGTTCATAAAATGTTGGAGAAAAGGTGAAGGTACTGATTATGCTTATTAGAGGATTTGTGTACCTCCATTTTTAATTCTATCCCCTGTTAATTTGAAATTAAGCCACTTGGATTAATATCAGAAGTGGGGAGTGATGTGAATGTGAGCCCTTTGGGTAAATAGAAAAATGTACCCACCTCATACTCTAGTATCTTTTGAAAGGCCATTACCAAGCATGGAAGCCAAGAGTGTCTTTACAAACAAGAAGAGCTCCAAGAAACCCACATCATGCCCTCAACCAATGACCTCTCTGGGCAGATAAAAGTTGCCTCTACACCCCTACCCATGGAAAAGGACGTGACCCCTTGACACACAATCTTCACTAATGGTAAGCAGGTAAACTGCCTGCTGTATACCTTACACTAAGGCCCTATCAAATGAAAAGGGGCTTTCAGTTTTCAGCCGTATCTCAGGGGTTTGGCCACAAACACCTCTACTTTTATCCGAATGCCAAGCTATCTCTTATATCCTGATAGAGGTCTCTTTTTAAAGATATATGGTGACGCAGGATGCAGCATGCTTGGGGCTGGTGCATGGGGATGACCCAGAAAGATGTTCTGGGGAGGGAGGTGGGAGGGGGGTTCATGTTTGGGAATGCATGTAAGAATTAAAGATTTTAAAATTTAAAAAATAAAAAACTAAAAATTAAAAAAAAAAAGAAAGAAAAAAAAATAAAATAAAAAAAAATAAAATAAATAAATAAATAAATAAATAAAGATATATGGGACCCCTGTGATACTTATGTTGTATGTGTTTTAATCTCAAAGGGTTAAAAGGGTAAATTGCTTGTGGTGGAATTTGAACCAAACTTTTAAAAGCAAATGATAATGTATTTTAAATGAGGCCATGTTGCTCGGTAGCTTAAAGATAAACTGGAAAGTCACGATTTGAAAGCCTCAAAGATCTCAACTCCTTCAGCATCTCAAAGTGAACTCTGGCCAGTTAATTTATCTCTCTCCTTTGATTTTCTTACTTGGAAAATGAGAAGTGAAGCCTGACACAAAATGACCATCTGACTTTATTGTTTATAAGAATCATTTCTGTAAGAAACTTCAGTGTGTATAAAAATCATTTAGTTTGTTAAAGTAGAGATCCCAGCTTCCAACATTGAGTTTTCTGAATTAGTAGGTCTGGGGCAGAGCTCAGAAATCTGCATTTTAATAAATGGCTGGTGTGATACGGATATAATTATTGGACCACATGAGAACTGGTGTAGGTGTGTTTTGATGGTGCTATGTTAACTGATAGATTATTTTAGCTTTTTCTTAGGGAAAATCTTAAACATATGCTAATGTAGAGGGAATGGCACAATAGTCATTCCATGGACCTATCACCCAACTTGAACAATCTTGGTTCAGTCACCTCTACCCCTGTCTACTCCCTATACCCTTCTCCACAGATCATTTGCAAAACAAATCTTGGACATATTTAGTATGCAACTTTAAATGTTGAAAGTACTGTAAACAAAATACCATATTAAACATTACAAAATTTGAGCATAATTCCCTAGTATCAAATATATCTTGTGTCTAGATTTCTTTGATTCTCTCTCTCTATTTTCCAAGGTTGATTTGTTGGAATCAGGAACTAAACACAGTTTCCACATTGCATTAGATTGATGTATCCCTTTAATATTTTAGTCTAGAGGTTTCCCTTCCCTTCCTTTTTTTTTTTCCCCCTTGTGATTTATTTGTTGAAGAAACTAGGTCATTTATTCCGTAGGTTTTCTCAGTCTAGATTTTCTGATTTTATCCCCATGATGTCATTTATCATTTTTCTTTCCCCTGTGTATCCTATAAATTCCACCACTTCCATCCTGAAGTTTAATCAGATTAAAGTTCAATTTGGGGACTAAAATGCACCATTGGTAATGTCATATCCTTCCATCAGAAGGCACATGTCTGTTTATCTCTCTTTATGTCATGTTAGCAGCTGAGAGCTATTCTTACCTAGGGAGAGCCCTGTATTTTGACTTAGTAAGTAGTTCATGGAAGAACTTTCTCCTTCTCATCATGGATTTTTCCTTTTCTAGGTTAGGCTTTTAAAGCTTTCACAGTGAATCCATAGCTGCCTACTTAGACATTGTGTTTGCTACAGAAACCAGAAAAGCCTTCTTGCTTTTATGCTTAGTCTCATTTTCACAATATAGTAATCTGTAAAATTTTTCCTAGTGCCTTCAACATTTTTTTCAATTTCTGAAACATCTTAAGATGAATGAATGACCACACAATTGGGCAGAAATCGGGGGCCCTATAATGAAACTGCAGTTGCAGGCAAAGTGACCTGGCAGAAGTACTAGTGAGTCAGAGCATCCCATCCTGAGGGGAAGACGATGAGTTTTTAATACCTGTATTTATTTATTTTCTCCTAAAAGCAAACAGGCGGTTTCTGAATCGGGGGCAGACAATTCTTACTTACAGCACTAACCGCATTGGTTCTCTAGACCCCAGTTTTCTCCTTCAGTGCTGTGTGAAGGGGTCTAGAAGAATGATGCTGGATATGCCAAGATCGCTCTAGTTACCAGGAATGAATGGGTTCATTTCTTCATTCATCGGCCACATACTGCTGGTTACATGTATGTGGACAGTGAGTCCACACTGGGGAGGATGATAAATACTAGAGTACTCCCAACCTAACACATGAAACCGTAGACCTCTCTGTCTAGAACTAGCCATTGTGTCATCTTATAGGTAATCAAATTATATGTTTATATATTTATGTGTGTGTATTTGATTTTATACATGTGTGTATAATTATATGTATATATGTATAGGCACATATGTGTGTATTTACTTTTATATATGTGTATATAATTTTGTACACATATAAGCACATATAGAGGTGTTATTTGATTTTCCCCTCTGGTACATTGTAATTTCAGAAGTCATTTTCTTAAATTATATGGTGGCTCTACTTGTCTTTAGTTCTCAGCCATTTCTGCTTGAGCTATGAGAGCCACATAATCCAGCCCAGAAACTTTCTAAAGTGTGTTCTTAAGTCTTTGTTCTATCCTGAATTGTGTACTACCTGGAATTAAACCAACTCACTTGAAGTTGCAAAGAAAAAAAATACTAATTTTCCTCACTTTTAATTTATCTACAAATGTCATTTGCACTGACATTTGCATGAAGTTTTCTCATCTCTAGCTTTTCAGGTAGCAACTTACTTTATACCCACTGCAGAGTTTGCTCATGTGACTAGTTCTTTTGATAAGAAAGTGAAATCCAAATTGTGAAAATTAGACTTTGAGAAGAAAATTCCAATGCAGAGTACTAAAGATTTCCTACAGCAGGAGAGGGTAGGTGCTATGGGTTAGGCCTGGTGGAGCTGGTATCCTGCGAGGGGAGACGAGAAGACACAATTAGACACGATAACTCTGCAATGGGAAAGTGCTTGGAAGGAAATAAACAAAGTTAAGAGGGAGTGAGTAACTGGGGAGACCACTTTAGAGAGAGTGGTCCCAGAAGGCCTCTCTGATGAAGCGACATTTGAGCTGAGGCCTGAAGGATGTGAATGAGCCAGTGACGTGAGGAGCTGGTGAAAGAGCAGATGCAGAGACGAGAAAGGACTTAGTGTGTCTGAGAAGCGGAAAGGGGGCCTGGTGGCTGGCTGGCTGTGAGTGACAGGGAGAGAAGCAGGCAGGGCCAAACCACGCAGGACCTCATCAACTCTGAGAAACAAATTCTGTTCTAAAAGCAGTTGATGAACATTGAAGAATTTTAAGCAGGAAAACTTAGTCATTATCTTCACCTAGGCTTTGTTTTTCTATGCATGTGCAAACCTCTATGCATGTGTGTTTCTACTGGTAGCATGCTGTACGTGATCTTCAACTTAGTTTTTCGTTTACTAGTAACATCATTGGCATTATGAAAGGAAGATTTATAAGGAAAAATAAGTTTAATTTGCTATGATCAACATGACAAATATAGATATGTAAGAACTTGAAGCTATGACTAAAAATCAGTTTCTTAGGGGTAATAAATGAAGGACAGTGCTTGTTTTTAGTGTCCATTGTAGATATAAATTCACTTAAATAATTTAAGAACATTAGAAACATGTTCTAACTTGGTCCTTGGTTTTCTCATCAGCTTATCATGATTAGTATGCTACTTTAACCATGTATTTATTGTTAAAGCAGCCTTATACTAGTGAAAGTCACTTAGTCGTGTCCAACTCTTTGCAACCTCATGGACTATGCAATTCATGGAATTCTCCAGGCCAGAATACTAGAGTGGGTAGCCTTTCCCTTCTCCAGGGGATCTTTCCAACCCAGGGATCGAACCCAGGTCCCCCACATTGCAGGCGGATTCTTTACCAGCTGAGCCACAAGGGAAGCCCAGCCTTACCTTATAGTCTATGTAAATGTTATAGGCTTATAGGCCGTTTTTAGTCTTCTTGATATGACACAATTTGAATAAAGAAGGAAAACAGAAGAATAAGAATTCAGCAAGAAGTATGTGGTAAAACCATAACAAATGAAGAAATGATCAATAAACTCTGCAGAGAATGTGTCACCTTTCAAAGTACAGTTTACTTTTGTTAATAATTATAAATGTACTTATTTATTCACTTTTAGAATATCTCATTTTTGTGAAAAATAGACCTAAAACTCCTTGAACTGTAGAAACTCCAGCATTGTTTAGTTCTTGCCCATTTGTAAAATCTAAGCAAAAGCTTGAATAGAGGAAACTGTCTATATTACAGTGAAGCAAAAACAGGGATTATGTTTCCTGGTCTTCGAGTCCATGGTAGTATGAGCTTCATGGCAAACATTTTCCAAAATAGCAGGTGGATGAACAATTATAGTCTACAAAAGTAACTGCCTCAAACTCATGCAACCTGACTTAGCTCATTTTTAAGCCTACATTACAAAACAAAAAACAGAAAACCATATTGCAGAGGTGGAAATGAACTGAAGCAGGCAAGAAATAAGGGGGCTGAGGATGTGTGATGCAACATTGCTGTCACATTACAGGAGAGATATCCTGGACAGACCTCTGTCTGCATTCTTAACCCATGAACCCTGGCCCCAACCTTCAGTATCTGAAAGTATCTTTTAAAATTCAAAGTCTTGGTATGCTAAAGTCACAAGCAATAGTAATGCAGTCATCTGTTACCTTTCTGCCTTTTATGTCAAGTTGGAGACCCTGGAACAACATCAATTAGTTTCTTAATAAAATCTTTCATGTAATTTTCTTCTCTACTTAAAAATGGAAATATATTTAACTTCTCCAAATATTTAATTGAATGTGATGCATTTTCTAAAAGATGTCTTAATTCTATAATCTAACACTCCTACATATGTATATATGTATGAATGATACATCAAGAAATATTTCTGTTGCTTAGTTTTAAGAATTTGTTTTATGTAGTAAATACTAAATATAATTTAGAAGTATTTCATTGTAAGAGCTTCTCATTTTTAAAAACTCATAATTCAGAAATATTTCACTGTAAAGGGAGGCTAAAGACATTTATAGTTTTTTTCCCCTCACAGCTTCATGTTTATGAAACAGCTTATTAACAATTGTTAACTGAAAACATTGGAAGGGTCTGCTGGCTTCCAAACATCTCCAGTCTACAGCCTGTAAAACCAGAACTTTCCAACAGTTAGAATCATTCCTTTGGGTTAAGGGAATATCCACACAAAACCTTTGTTTAATAGGTGTTATCATTCCTGGGTTTGGCTAAGACTGGATTAGAAGAAATGAGTTGGTGTGTTTTTAATAGTCTTAGCGAAGAGGTAGAGAGGAGGATGGGCATTCTTGGACGGAGAGAAGGGAGATACTCCAGTACCAAGGGCTCCAAAAGAGGCCTTCAGGGTGTGGGAAAGGCAGAGCCTCTACTTGCTAATTATGAAATGACTGCTCATGCTGGAGCTGTGTTTATAACTGATTGTACTGTACTCATCTGAGTTGTAGAATGGGTATAAGCAGATGGACCGTGTCACTCACAAACGCTTCTGTCTCATTTTTGAGCAGAATGCCACAGGGTGTGCAGAATAACTTGGCACCTTCACTGGTTGGGGGAGAGTCTGGGGGAGAGTCCAGAAAACAGTCTAGTTGAATTGTTAGATGGGCTTTTGGCAGGCACACAAGGTTGCTTTATACAGCCTGTCTCCGATGTTTTTCCCCAAGTGTCTGAAAGAAAAGGGAGGATTTGTGGACCTGATTAAAACAAGGAAGTAACCCAGTGACTTAGAGAGGCACGCTGTGGAATTTGAATCCTAAAATACAGCCCTCCCTCGTTGACTTTTCAGCCATGGGAATAACCAGTTGCTTCATTGTGTGTTTTGTCAAAGTGCCTCGGCCATTTGGCCAGCCTGATGGTTACCTGCTGCCTCTTTTTATAGCCTCCATGTCCTTTGTTGTTGCCTGGCTGGTCAAACATATGTAACGGTGCCCTAGGGCACCAAGTGTGCCCTCGGGGAGCTAAGTGCTGCCAGATGTGGGGAGAAAGGGTTGATTCACATGGCCATAATTTCCAATAGCTAATTTTACCTGTTTTCTTTTGGTTTTGGATTTCTTTCTTAAAGAAAAATCCATTTGGAGCTGGGTTCCCCCCTCCTTTAAATTGCAGTCTTGTCTTTTTACCTCTAATCTTCTAGCCCCACCCACCTCCCCCACAAGTGAAAGTGTGAGAAGAAAAGGATGGAGAAGATATATGATATATTAAGCCCAAGTGACTAATGTTTTTACTTTATGATAAAAATTAACGAAATGTTTCTGAGTCTGACCAGTATTTTTACTTCCCAAGTGCAATTAAATTTCACTGACTCAGTCTTTCATATAGAAATCATTTACATAGAAATAAATGATATTTTAGATTAGCATCTTTTAGATACAAGTTTTATCTAATCTCTGATTAGGAACACTGAATTTGTTGTTCAAAGCTCTGCGTTTTTAACTAGGTATCCTGAAAACTGGTGAAGTAGGGAGAAAGGATCAAGGCTTTAGCTTGATTCTCTGTATGAACTGAACCTCAGGCCGACCAGACAGTAATCTGGGAAAAGAAAGAATTTCTTTACAGAGATATTCCTGCCATCAAATTAAGAAGGACTAATGAAATATTACCACTTGGCAAACCCCTAAGGAATCAATGGATCTAGGCACTGTCAGGGGCTGCTAGTATCTCAATAAGAGAGACAACTGTCAGAGCACCACCACCCCTTAAATATTCTTGCCAATAAAATAAAAGAAAAAGAACTTGAATCAGAACAAGTCACTGGGTTTAATATTAGTCCATAGGAAATATATGGAAAGGAGACACCACTAGATATAACTAGTGAATTCCAGTATAAGGGAGATGCTAAGGACAAAGAAATGCATTTCTTTAACAAATAAATTACATGGAAGAAAAAAGGAGAAGCATTGATTAAGCAGGCATAAGAGACATGTCAATCAAATGCAATGTGTAGCTCTTCTTTGGATCCTGTTTTTAAAAACCATTTGTTTAATAAATAATGTATATAATTATATATACATTGTCATATATATATTTAACAAAAGGAGAGTACCTAAAGACTACAGCTATTTGATATATTAAGGAATTACTATTAATTTTTTAGATATAATAAGGTTAGATTGTTTATTCTTTATAAAGTGTCCTTATCTTTTAGATATACATACTGAAATATTGACAGATATGGTGTCTAGGATTGGTTTCCAAATAGTTCAGTGGGAAGGGAAGATGGTTGTAGGTTAAACAAGATCAGCATGAGTGGATAATTGTTAAAGCTAGATGACGGGTACATGGGAGTTTGTTATAGTAATCTGTCTATCCTTACATATGTTTCTAATTTTCTATTTTTTAAAAGTTAAAAAAAAAATAGGTTTAGGTTGGAAACTCAGATCTGCCACGTGTAACTTTTGTGATCTTGGGGAAATCCCTTAACCCCCTTGAGTCTCAGGGGTTTTTTGCTTGTAGAACACATGCAGGAATATCTTTGCAGTTTACTTTGCACAGGTTGTTGGACCAAATTAAATAATCTGTATGAAACTGTTTTTAAAATTTCTACAAACATGTCAGTTGTTTTACCATAGTTACTATAAAGTTTCTGAAAGAATACGGTTTTCCCGCTAAGAAAGTTTGGTAGCTTTTTCTGCTTCTGCAAGCAATATCGTTGTTCCATGCATATCACAGTAGCCAAAAAGTCCTAGAATAAGAGTAGTTACATGGCCATCAAGTATATTTATTAACTAGTTTGTAGTAATAGAGTAATTATGAGAATTCATTTTAATTTTTTTCTAATACAAATTTCTCATAGCTTAGTTGATTAATTATAACATAGACTGTATGAAGGTCCCTTAGTCACGTCCAACTCTTTGCATCCCCATGGACTGTAGCCCGCCAGGCTCCTCTGTCCTTGCAATTCTCCGGGCCAGAATACTGGAGTGGGTAGCTGTTCCCTTCTCCAGGAGATCTTCCCAGCCCAGGGATAGAACCCAGGAATCCCTCATTGCAGGCAGATTCTTTACCATATGAACCATTAAGGAAGCATAATATAGATAACTATGCTAGTAATATTTTCACTGTATAGTAAGAATTGTGAATTATTTGATTTCCTATTTCCCTTGATTTTTAAAAACTGCTTGAATTTAACATATTAAGAAATATTTTGAATTACTTGCTCATTATAGTACACAGAAACCAAGTTGTTAGACTCTTTCTCATATTGTTTTGGCTTATTTTGTTTTCTAGTTCTGGCTTTATCCCTCCCTCCCTCCTTCTGTCCTTTCTTCTTTTCTTGCCTTCTCTTTCCCTCTAGCACTTTATTGTGATGTATAATATACAAAGAGAACCGGATGCAAAACAAATGAGTAATTTATATTTTTTTTCAAGTGAGTAATTTAATGAGTGATTATAAAACACATATATTCTACTGTGCCAGTTAAAAAAAAAATCAGAACATTGCCTGCACCTCAGAAGAGCGCTCATTGTCTTTCCCAGTCTACATCTCTTTATCATCTTCCAGCTAATCACAGTCTTGACTTTAATAGTATTCACTTTCTTGCTATTGTCTATAGTTTTACTCCCATGTATAGATTCCTAAAGAGTATGATGCAATTTTGCTTGTGTTTTTCCTTTTTATAAATAAAATCACAGATTCTCTTTTTCTGTTTCTGACTGATGATTTTATATTTTGAAGATCCATCCATATTATTGTCCGTAGCCACATTTGTTTTGATTCCTGTATCAGTCAGTTCCGTTCAGTCGCTCAGTCGTGTTGGACTCTTTGCGACCCCATGAATCGCAGCACACCAGGCCTCCCTGTCCATCACCAGCTCCCGGAGTTCACTCAAACTCACGTCCATCGAGTCGGTGATGCCATCCAGCAATCTCATCCTCTGTCGTCCCCTTCTCCTCCTGCCCCCAATCCCTCCCAGCATCAGGGTCTTTTCCAATGAGTCAACTCTTCGCATGAGGTGGCCAAAGTACTGGAGTTTCAGCTTTAGCATCATTCCTTCCAAAGAAATCCCAGGGCTGATCTCCTTCAGAATGGACTGGTTGGATCTCCTTGCAGTCCAAGGGACTCTCAAGAGTCTTCTCCAACACCACAGTTCAAAAGCATCAATTCTTCGGTGCTCAGCCTTCTTCACAGTCCAACTCTCACATCCACACATGACTACTGGAAAAACCATAGTCTTCCATTTTATGAATTTATCATAATTTACCCATGCTATTGTTGATGGGCATTTGGGTTATTTCCACTGTTTTCTACTACAGACATTCTTGTAGATGGCTTTTGGTGCTTCTCTGTAACCTCTATGCATGTTTGTTATCTGTATTTCTAGGAGTGAACTAGTGACTTCATTCTGACAATTTTGCAATGTGGTTGAACCAATCAACACTCTCTCCAGCAGTATCTGAGTGCCAGCTGCCATGCTAAGTACTTAATACATATGAACTTATTTTAATCCTCATAATTTTTTTATTTCCCCTTTTTTAACAGATGAGGAAACTGAGGCACAGAATGTTTATGTAACTTGCTGAAGGTTGGTAGCTAGTAAATCTTAGAGTCAGAACTGAAGTTAGACGCTCCAGCCCCACTGGCTCCACCTAAGTTATAAATGGACCTCCGACCCGTATTGGTGAACTCTGGGCAGAGTGACAGTAATCAGGGAGAACCACCATGTTTCTGTCCGGGTGGCTGTACTGGGGCTTGAAATGTTCATTCCAGTGCTAAGGGTCGGGGAGGGGGTATTGCTTGAACTTCAAAGTGGACTTGCTTCTTTTCATTTGTTCTACAAGTTGGAATAAGCTGAAGCAACATGAGGATCCTGCCTCTGGGGCTGGTACAGCTCTTAGGAGAAGGAATGAAACTTGGCTTTCTTTCCTCTGTAGTATTTTCAGGACCACTCAGCCTGCATCCCCTTTCGAGTGGGAGCTGGAGAGGAAGAGGCCATAGAGTGGACATTTCACTGTCCCTCACTGTCCAGATAGAACATCTTTTCCTCTAGAAACCACACTGTAAATGGGAGCAACATTCCCAGGCTAGCCCAGAAAACCCATAATGTAGCTGAAATATTAGGAGTTTGCAGCTGAATTGTTTCCTAGCTTTTTGTTTTCATTGCAAACATGTAGTATTTTAGTTACATTTTGGGCAAATAGGTTAGCCTAGAACGTAGCCACAGTGTTTATGTCGAAAAATGTTTTCCAGCAGCTCTGTTTTCCAGAGTCCCTTCTACTGCAAGGAGATCCAACCAGTCCATTCTAAAGGAGATCAGCCCCACATATTTACCTTGGTGTAGAACTAACTTTATCCATAGTATGGATCACTGACTACCTGAGTATTCTGCTCCAAGCAAACTGTACAGGATACATTTATTTGATAGTAAGATGAAAAACATCTCTAATAAGATAGGGAATCATTTTCTGTGGACATACTCTGACAGGGACCGAGCTTTAATTAGCTAAGATATTTAAAATTTTAGCAATACAAAAATCTATCTGCTTTTCATTTGTCATATAAGGGCTTTTATTTACCAGTCTATGTGGGACATTGAAACATTGATGTCGCCACCTGAACCACTTAAAGATCGTCAGATCTGTGTGGGAAAAGGAACAATAATTATAATCTGCTTCAGGCTAGAATAATTCAAAAGGAAATGTGCATTACTAATATGGCAGAGCTCATAAAATTTCAGTGTCAGTTTGCCACTTGTGGTTGAAAATTGGAGTCAGGCTGGTTGGCTAGAGGCAAAAAGACTAGAGTTACATAATATTTATGAGGTCTGAAGTTAGCAGTCACCAAACCCAAATATTGCCAGCTTTCAGACTGGTCAGTGAGGTCAGTATCATCTAGTCATGGCAATGTAGTTCAGAGCTGAGTAGATTTGGGAATGATGAAACATTACTTCTAAGTATAAATTCTGTCTATGTCAGTCCACCGCTATCTCCTTCATAGGGTTTATAGCCTTCCAATTTTATATATTATCCCCAAGATACTTTCCTGAGGGGCCCCACACGTTTGTGCAAAAAATCTGCTTGCTGCCTAAGGTTTTATGACACAAAGGTGGAAGTAGAACCTTCCTCGCTGCAGTATTATTTCTGCAGCACTTCCAGTGTTGAACTTCTGTGAAGACTTCCTGCCTCTCTGTACATCATCAGAGTGGTCAAGGCCCAGCCAGCACCTTATATCATCCTGTGCTCAGAAACAGTTTGATGTCCAAATCTGTTACTTACATAGTATATGTGAGTAACTCATATACTCATAGTCTATGTAAATAAGCAGCTAAAACTCAACCCCAGGATGACTCCCAAGAAGCACATGTCGTTGTGAACTGAAGATTCAAAATGTGTGGATAACTGTACAGTTTCTGCCATCAAGAAGCAATCAGCCCTGGGGCTGTTCCTAACAGGAGCAACTGCAAGTTGATGCTCATTTTAAATGCTTTGTTTTCTCACGTGTAAACAGCATCCTAGATTTAAAGTAATCTTTTGATTTCCTATACTTCTTTGAATTCATAAAAAAATTATGCTTTTCAGTGCTAAATCAAATGCTCTTTGAATGTTTTATTATTGGAAATTTCAAATGTAGGTAAAAGTAGAGAAAAGGGTGTAAGCCCCCATGCTATTACCTGTGGAAAAGATATTTATAATGGAAAAAATTAGTCTTTTTTTTTCCTGCCAAGAGTATGTCATAGGGATTTCACATACTTGCAGGTGGAGTTGGAATTAGAATTCTAAAATGCATGGAAGAGAATACATCAGGAAGGCATTTGCTCTGAGGAGAGCAAATCCTCAAAAGAGAGGATTTGGCCCCACACACCCTGGCTCCCTTTTTTACAACTTCAAGACATACTTGTCTTCCCAGGGGAAAGTCAAACTGAATACAAAAGGTTCCCGGAAACTAAAGCTATGCAGTGACCTTGTTCAGAAATCTGGCAGATTACTTTAAATTTATTTTTAATTAAAGTTCTGGATCTGCAACTTCCCTGGTGTTCCAGTGGCTAAGACTCCATGCGCCTAATGCCCAGGCCCCTGGTCGGGAAACAGGATCCCACCACAGCTAAGAGTTTGCGTTCTACAACTAAAGATCCCGTGAGCCACAGTTACAGCTGCAGAATGCAGAAGGGCTCAATGGAGACCGGAACCCAACCACTGAAAAGATTAGAGTTGTCCCAACCTACCCCAGACACATAACTCAACACAAAAGCAAGACTAAGGTGTAAAATTAGGTTCAGTTCAGTTCAGTTGCTCAGTCGTGTCTGGCGCTTTGTGACCCCATGAATCGCAGCACGCCAGGCCTCCCTGTCCATCACCATCTCCCGGAGTTCACTCAGACTCAAGTCCATCGAGTCCGTGATGCCATCCAGCCATCTCATCCTCGGTCATCCCCTTCTCCTCCTGCCCCCAATCCCTCCAGCATCAGAGTCTTTTCCAGTGAGTCAGCTCTTCTCATGAGGTGGCCAAAGTACTGGAGTTTCAGCTTTAGCATCATTCCCTCCAAAGAAATCCCAGGGCTGATCTCATTGAGAATGGACTGGTTGGATCTCCTTGCAGTCCAAGGGACCCTCAGAGTCTTCTCCAACACCACAGTTCAAAAGCATCAATTCTTCGGTGCTCAGCCTTCTTCACAGTCCAACTCTCACATCCATACATGACCAGAGGAAAAACCATAGCCTTGGCTAGACGGACCTTAGTCGGCAAAGTAATGTCACTGCTTTTGAATATACTATCTAGGTTGGTCATAACTTTCCTTCCAAGGAGTAAGCGTCTTTTAATTTCATGGCTGCAGTCACCATCTGCAGTGATTTTGGAGCCCCCCAAAATAAAGTCTGACACTGTTTCCGCTGTTTCCCCATCTATTTCCCATGAAGTGATGGGACCAGATGCCATGATCTTCGTTTTCTGAATGTTGAGCTTTAAGCCAACTTTTCACTCTCCTCTTTCACTTTCATCAAGAGGCTCCTCTTCACTTTCTGCCATAAGGGTGGTGTCATCTGCATATCTGAGGTTATTGATATTTCTCCTGGCAATCTTGATTCCAGCTTGTGTTTATCCCAGCCCGGCCTTTCTCATGATGTACTCTGCATAGAAGTTAAATAAGCAGGGTGACAATATACAGCCTTGACACACTCCTTTTCCTATTTGGAACCAGTCTGTTGTTCCAGGTCCAGTTCTAACTGTTGCTTCCTGACCTGCATGCAGATTTCTCAAGGGGCAGGTCAGGTGGTCTGGTATTCCCATCTCTTTCAGAATTTTCCACAGTTTCTTGTGATCCACACAGTCAAAGGCTTTGGCATAGTCAATAAAGCAGAAATATATGTTTTTCTGGAACTCTCTTGCTTTTTCCATGATCCAGCGGATGTTGGCAATTTGACCTCTGGTTCCTCTGCCTTTTCTAAAACCAGCTTGAACATCAGGGAGTTCACGGTTCACGTATTGCTGAAGCCTGGCTTGGAGAATTTGAGCATTACTTTCCTAGCATGTGAGATGAGTGCAATTGTGCGATAGTTTGAGCATTCTTTTGCATTGCCTTTCTTTGGGATTGGAATGAAAACTGACCTTTTCCAGTCCTGTGGCCACTGCTGAGTTTTCCAAATTTGCTGGCATATTGAGTGTAGCGCTTTCACAGCATAGGTAACTGTAGAACAATAATAAGTGTTAAAAAGTTTTAATGTCCCCCCTCAACCCCTCATAATTAGGTCATTGCTTTTGAGGGCTAATAATCTTTTAAAGTATTTTTATTTTTTAAAAATATTCTAATTTATTTAGTGGTCTGCATCAGTTTCTAGTTGCAGCAGGCAAACTCTTAGTTGTGATGTGTGATCTAGTTCTCTGACCAGGGATCAAACCCAGGCCCCCTGCATTGAGACCACAGAGTCTTAACCACTGGGCCGCTAGGAAAGTCCCAAGGGAAAATATTTTAAATATCAAACCTTTCCAAAAAATCTGTCCTTTTTTGGTGCTTTTAATTTACCGGCACTTTTAGCACCTGTTAAACCTATCGAGTTCAACACTTCATATATGAGAAGAAGGAGGGTAACACTGCGGAAAGACGAGGTAAGGGGGTAAGTTGGCAGTGATGGAAAGCAAAGTCCAATGAACCCCACTCAGCCCCAACACACTTCTTTCCATTGGAAAAAGTATGCGAGTCTGATATTAAGGCACATAAATATATGACACTGGAGTATTAAATCAACTTTTAAACTTAAGGTTTTTTGTTTTTTTCTTTTTTAAGTTATTGCCCTATGTACTGTGCTGTGCTTAGTCACTCAGTCATGACCGACTATTTAGGCAGAAGAGATAATGGAAAAATTCCATTTATAATAGCAACCCAAAGTATCAAATATCCTGGAGTAGACAAATAATAAAGAATACACAGGTCTGTGTGAAGGCATTAGATGTCTACCAAGATATATTTAAGAAGACTGCAGTAAAGAACCCACCTGCCAGTGTAGGAGATATAAGAGATGTGGGTTCAGTCCCTGGGTTGGGAAGATCCCCTGGAGAGGGACATGGCAACCTACTCCAGTATTTTTGCCCAGAGAATCCCACGGACAGAGGAGCCTGGTGGGCTACAGTCCATAGGGTCGCAAAGAGTTGGACATCACTGAAGCAACTTAGCACGCATGCGTGCAGTAAGCACAAAGACAACTCTTAAATAAAACAACTGAATATTTTAGAGAGTCATAGTCTCCCTGAGTGAGTGAAGTGAGTGAGCGAGTAAAGTCATTCAGGCGTGTCCGACTCTTTGCGACCCCATGGACTGTAGCCTAACCAGTTTCCTCTGTTCATGGGATTTTCCAGGCAAGAATACTGGAGTGGGGTGCCATTTCCTTCTCCAGGAGATCTTCCTGACCCAGGGATTGAACCCAGGTCTCCTGCATTGTAGGCAGACGCTTTACCATCTAAGTCACCAGGGAAGATCCATAGTCTCCCTAGATTAATCTATAAATTCAATATAAACCTAGTTGTATGGCTGAACACACTTTAAAACAAGGTTGAAATGCAAATGGAAAACTGAAAAAAAAATTGAAACAATATACTACACAAACATTTAATGTTTCTATTTTACAGAGCACACTTAAAAGTAAATCCAGTAAAAATCAACCTATAAGAGGCCTAAATGGGGAATTCATAAAAGTATATCAGTATATAAAGAAATCTTCAATCTCAGGAGTATCTGAAAAAAATAAGTAAAAGCGATATGCCATTTTTCATTTATCAGACTGACAAAGATTTCATCACTAATAATATTGGTGAGGGTGTAGGGAAGTTGACACCTTTGGGAATATAAATTTCTCTTTTGTGGAGAGCAGTTGTGCAGATATGTCAGAATTTTGTGTATTTTTTAGCTCAAGAATTCTACTTCTGGGAATTTAAGCTAAAGAGAATAATTACAAATACATATATTTGTATAAAGTGTATTTTGCAGGGCAAAAAACAAAAGAGCTCACCTAAATGCTCATCACTGGTTCGGTAAAGGGCTATTTTACTCATCCATATAAAGGAATACTGTGAAACCAGTAACCCAAGAGGATAAAAAGTTTCATGTAGACTGAAGCGACTTAACAGACACACACATAGAGAAATGGTCTAAAGTATGTTTGCTGAATGTTGCTGCTGCTGCTGCTAAGTCGCTTCAGTCATGTCCAACTCTGTGCAACCCCATGGACGGCAGCCCACCAGGCTCCCCCATCCCTGGGATTCTCCAGGCAAGAACACTGGAGTGGGTTGCCGTTTCCTTCTCCAATGCATGAAAGTGAAAAGTGAAAGTGAAGTCACTGAGTCATGTCCAACTCTCAGCGACCCCATGGACTGCAGCCCACCAGGCTCCTCCGTCCATGGGATTTTCCAGGCAAGAGTACTGGAGTGGGGTGCCATTGCTGAATGTTAACAGTGGTCATTTGAGGAAGCTCTTTACCCTTTTTTTCTTTATATTGTTTATGCTTTCTCAATGTTGTTATGTGTGTGTGCGTGCTAAATCGCTTCAGTCATGTCTGACTCTGCGATCCCATGGACTGTAGCCCAATAGGCTCCTCTGTCCATGGGATTTTCCCTGCAATATTACTGGAGTGGGTTGCCATTTCCTCCTCCAGGGGATCTTCCCGATCCAAGGATCAAACTCTCATCTCCTGCACTGCAGGCAGATTATTACCTGCTGAGCCATTGGGAAGTCCCCAGTATTGTCATTAAAGTGTTCAATATCATCCATATACCATTTCATAATCAGGGGGAAAAAAAGTAAGTTTCCTATGAACTCTGGCTCGTTCTGTGTGGTTTCAGGCGAGGACAGAGTGCATCTACTCAGGAAAATGACCCTTGAGAAGTGGATTCAGAAAGAAAAAGTTAATGTCAGACACTGGCTTCTTCACAGCTGCCAATGCTCAGGAGTTTCCGGTGGGCGGAAAGTGATGCGTGTGGCATCCATCCATTTATTGGAAAGGGCCTAATTCATGTAGAACAAAGTGGTGGGATGGTTCTGCAGAATCGTCTTCCAGCATGCCTAGCTGTGTAGACCAGAGCTGCATTTCTTGGTCAGGCTCGGTGCAGAGGTCAGTCATGACGAGGAAGGGGGCAGGAAAGTGGAGTTGCTGTTCAGAGCGTCACATCTGTTGATCTCCATGTTCCTTACCAGATTCTTTTTATGCAGAGCTGGAGTGAGGTGATTCGTAGCTGTATCTAAAGGCCAGTTCTGCTTTCCCTTGTTCTTCCTTTCACTTCTTAGGAGCCTTCAGTGTGTGAGGACATAATGCTGTATCCTCATCGATGGGTGCTGTCGTTTTCATCATGTCTAACTCTTGGCAGCCTTGTGGACTGTAGCCCACCAGGCTCCTCTGTCCACGGGAATCTCCAAGTGAGAATACTAGAGTGGATTGCCATGCCCTCCTCTACGGAATCTTCCCAACCTGGGGTCAAACCCGCGTCTCTTTTGTGTCCTGCATTGGCGGGCGGGTTCTTTTACCACTAGCACAACCTGGGAAGCCCGTGTCCTCATCTGTACTGCTGTATATTTGTATAATATGGGTCTGATTGTGTCCTTGGGGCCTCGGCCCGTTTGCAGCTGGCTTCCGCAAATTTTTTTCTTTCTTCTCTAATGGAAAACTTTTCATAGATTTCCATCTGATGCTTTTTTTTTTTTAAACTACAGTTTGGTATCTCAGAAATCTGTCCCTGTGGGTGTTCACTTGTATTCTGAAAATAGAGCTAGGGTCTTGAAATGGTTTCTGAACAAATAATGAAACATGTGTTCAAAGTCTGTACCTCTTCCTTCTCCTTAACCACATCCTAGATAACCTGCCATGGTAAGTGTCATTTGTGTGAATAGATTCTCTAGTTTTAGTTTTCAAGGCCTTCTTTTTTAATTCTAGCTGTCTGGATGATTAATGTGACTAGGAAAATACTGTTGACCCATTTAAATCATGTCAAACAACATCTATTGCTCATCTACATAATGAAATACACACTGAACATTACATCTTAAGTGTAGGAACCAGTGAACTACAAAATAATGTTTTACTCCTGTAGCTTATGAAATAAAATAAAAGACATTAGGACTAACTGTAGCATTAAATATTAAACCATTCAAATGGTAATTGTCAGTGAAAATCACCTGTAAACTGAAACAGCTAATGCCATTTCTGCTTTAGTAGCTAATTAGAAGAAGTGGGGTGGTTACATGCAACAGGGTGAGTTTTAGATAAATCTTTATGTCAAAGCATGTTTTAATATTACTTGACTACTATGGGATTTATTGTATATAGTTGAATTTTTTTCAGTTGTTAATCAGTGGTTGTGAAAATAACAGTTCACTGAAAAATTAGAAAAAATTGTTAGACATTTTTATCATGGTTTCATTAAATTGGTCCCTGAATACCTTTAAAGACACTGATTTATAGTTGAAACTATTTTGATCTGTGATCAGTTAACAAGGATAAGCTTTGACTACTTTTGAAATATTTAAATTTTATAAAGACATCAGTTGGCATAGTATTTAAATAAATGCAAATGTTAAAGGCACTCAATTTAGGCTATCAGGTTACCATGGTTACACCTTTCCATGTTATTTTGTGTATCTCGTGTAAATAGATCTGTGAGTCACTGATAATTATTTGTTTTTTTGTTTGTTCTGTTGGTAATTCTGTGTTTAGCTGAATTTAATACAGTTCACACAGCTTGCTTCGGTTTATGTATATTTTAGTGTTTGTGATTGACAGTGATTGGGCATTTCTTATGGAGTGCTTGCCTTTTTTGTCGTAAATGATGTATGTTGGTAGTGCTTGAAATGTAAATAAGTTCTTCTTGTATTACTGTTTAATAAACAGGAATTTTTATGCAAAGAAGACTTTTTTAGTACGTTTAAACAATAAGGTTCGGTGAGCTCTAGAATATTTCTATTAAATAGTCTCATGCCAAAAAAAAATATGTTTAAGCTCTTGCAGACTTTGAGGTACTGAAGTTACCAAGGACAACGTAACAGTTTATGGGTAAGCAAAACATTGACTAAACATCAATTAGTAACAGACTAAAAATAGCAACATTCTGATATCTCAAAATTATTTGTGATAGGCAACTTTACAGAAAATGTCTTCATAACTGAGTAGAATATTTCTAGAACACAATTTCTTTCAGTCCACCCCTTGCACAAATATAAAGTCTATTCAATATGCTAATGTGTTTGGAAGGATATGATTCTTGAAAAAGCTAGAATCTTTTATGCTTCTAAATGGAAGAAGATATTTTCCTGAGACTTTACTATCAGCTTTCTAGCAAGGCCCCACCAAGAACTCTCAGAAAAACATCAAAATTAGGAAAACTAGGCTGTGCATAATTCATCCTCCTGAGTTTAAGTGTTCTCTTAATATGCTGCAGTCAGAGGCTGTCCAGTTTGTATTTATACATCTGCAGTCTCATTTGATGGTCAGAGTATTCCTGTGATAAAGGCAGGAGAGGACCAGTGCTTTGGGTAGAGTGGTTTTTAAGTGGCAGTTCTGGAACCCAACCTAGGATCTCCTGACTGTTTTGTGAGTCACTTACTTTATAGTTATCCAAAACACATTTCAGCATTCAGTCTGGTTTCTGCCTACTGATTAATTCATTATAGAGTGGCCTTCTCCCACAGCCAGGGAGCCAGTGATCATGATGACCTTTTATGTGCTTATCTTGTGCCCCTTCCACACCTTGTGTCATACAGTTGTCAAAGCAACCCTGTGAGGAAGGTATTACTATTCCTGTTAACATTTGAGCAAACTAAGGCTTAGGAGAACTTGCCGAAGTAAACCAACTAATGCTTGGGGAAGAGAAACCAACTTAAACAGCGACTCAAGTAAGTATAATTAGGAAGGCACACCTTTGGGGGGGGAGGGGAATCTGTGTCGCACTCACAAACAAAATGTAAAGTGTTTGAAATTCCATTGTTTCTTCCTTTTTACCTCCAATTGGACTATATTTTATTGAGGCATTTTGGGGGTTGGTATCTCTTTCGTAACACTCTCATGGAAATATAGTTAAAAAAATGTTCACATTAGACAATAGCATGCTTCAAATATTGTATCCATTAAATATTTCAGAACTGTGGCTCTATTGAAGACTTTAATCTAAAAATGAGATGATGAGTTTGTCGTTCTATCAAGTGTGAATGATCTCTGTCAGCTAAGGTTTTTAAGTAATATTATATTTTCAAATATGAGAGGCAGTCTGCTTTATACAGATAAAGAGAACACATTTGGGTAGTGGTGATGGTTTTCATTTTTAATCTTTCTGTACAGAAAATAATGATTTTATAGCTGAGCATCTATATCTGAAAAAGAAAAAAAAATGAGAGAGTTTATAAGCAATCTTTTAAACATGTTGTAGTTTAATACATTGTACTTTTTGCATTAATTCTGAAAGCAATGGAGTGGTTATTTAGTCATATGGTCAACTAAACCTACACAGTTGAATTGAATATAAAGTTATTTGCGGCAACATAACTATATAACTTCAAAAAGCTGCCTTCAGATAATTTGGAACCTTTTCTTTTGCTAAAAGGGTGGCTGTGTATTTTCTCTCTCTGTCTCTCTCTTTTTTTTTTCATGAAAAGGACTCCTTGATGAGTGATCTTGGCTTCTATTGTCTTGAATCTGTGCAGTCTCAACTGCAGAAGGCTGAAAATACATTGTTTTCCTAGAGTTTAGCTTTCTCATTTTCAGTTGTGATTATTGACCTACCTACCTACCTACCTACCACTTCTATTGCCTGGTTACAGGGCAGAGACAAAGCTCCCATAATTGTCAAAATACCGCTGTAGTATCTATATTCAAATGGTTTCTTTTTATTTCATGCCTTTCACTTGTAGTTGTACATTGAAAACATTCTCAGGAAAATATTAAGATGTAGTTTTATGGGGTTTTGGGGGGGGTCACTCAGTCGTGTCTAACTCTTTGTGACCCCGTGGACTGTAGCCTGCCGGGTTCTTCTGTCCATGGGGATTCTCCAGGCAAGAATACTGGAGTGGATTGCCATGCCCTCCTCCAGGGGATCTTCCCAACCCAGGGTTCAAACCCAGGTCTCCTGCATTGCAGGCAGATTCTTTACTGTCTGCGCCACCAGGGAAGCTAATGATACTGAAGTCTGGGTGAAAGCTCTGAACTATTTTATATCAGTTGCTTGCATAAGTAACTTTAAAGGGCTCATAGAAAGAAAGAAAGGAAAAGAGGAAAAGAAATGCATCCAACAATATAACTATATCATGTTGCATGTAGAATTCAGTTGACCTTGTGAGAGACTAAAATTGTACTTTTCAATGCTTTAATACAATTGAAAATATTCATACTAAAGCTGTACCTTTGATCATAAAAGTTCCAGTGTCTTCTGTTACTTGATATTTTTATCCAAATAGCTAATATTTTGAGCAGTATTTTACATGACAGTAGTACTTAAGAACAGTCTTTTTTAAAGAATTAAAGAACTTGCTTAGTATGTGAATTCTTAAGCTGATTATATTTTTTATATAGACTTTCTCTAAAATTGAATTCCATGTGTCATTTCTGTGAAATTGCTCTTTCTAATGCTTTCTTGTGTTCTCTAATATAATTTTTTTTTTTATTTTTTCCTCTGCTTTAACCCAAGTATGTGAGGTAACAGGAATTTTTTTTTTGAGAGACGTTGGAAAGTTGAAGCTTGCCAGATGTTCTGTGCTAACCTAGAAGTGTGCATTTTCTGGGTCTCAGGACTGTGTGAAATTCTTTCCTGTTACTTTGACAGAATGAATGTTTGCTTTTGGGTCATTTTGGTGTCGTACTTCTACTCTGATCAGAGCTTGTCTTTTATTCTGTATTTAAATGATATCACGGCATGCAGAAAATCTGGCAAAGAAAATGATATTTTGATGACATTTTTCACAGGGCTCAACTAGAATGAATTATTACATTTTAACCACAGCCCTAATAAACAGCTCCTTTATTTCCCATGAAAGGATACAATATTTCTTTGTCCAAGAAGTTGCCTGAGTATATGTATTGTTGAAGTGTTAAAAAGCTGCTTTTCTCTAAACTTTAGCTGAGACACAATGGGATTTTCTAAGCATATACTATTTCAGTGTGACTCAATGTTTTATGATTATAAAAATGAATTTAAATTCAAATTTTAAACTAAATGTTTTTCACCTTAAATGGAGAAATTTCATATAATAGCCTTAGTTCCTTTTACAGATCAATCATTTCTATGTAACTTCCACTTATCCACTTAAATGATCTGATTTTAGTTTTAGATTTTGTATTTTACTATAATCTTTGACATTCTTCCCCAGGCTAGAGTTGGGCCGGCCTAAAGGAACTTTTTTCTAGTTTCACAAATATGACTCTACTTTATTAAATAGGTGTACTTATTGATCTGTGTTTCCAGAATAGGTTGGGTTGTTTTTGTGGCCCCAAAAGAGAGGAATGCTTTTTGTTTAAATAACAGATCCCTAGTTGCTGGTGGTGTAAATTAATGAATAATCACATATTACCCAGTTTGCTCTTGTCAAGAAACAAAAAATATTTTTCCTCTACGCATTTCTGAACTTGTCATTGACATTATACTCTATCAGTTAGTACTGATACATTTTTTAAAAGGAAAAGGGCCAACTTCCTGATGGAGCTGCCGGGAAGGTCACGTTTTGCCTTGACCCAGGCATCTTTCCTGAATGTTTTTATTATTGGTGGAGGGTGCCCTTAGGCGCTGCCCGTTCCTCTTCCCAGAAGTGCTCTGTGGCTGACTTTCCAGCTCATCTTCTCTAGAACCAGGATTCCCAGGCTTTGGTTTGGGGGCTTGATGATGAGTTCTGACTTCCATAGCCTCGTATGTGTGATAAGGACTACTATCTCACCTTCATTTGACTATTTAGTTGGTTTTTTATTACTATTATATTTATTTGTGTATAGCTGCTCTGAGTCTTTGTGGCTGCGCAGGCTTTGCTCTAGTTGTGGCCGGCGGGGGCTACTCTTCATTGCAGCGTGTGGGCTTCTAATTGCAGTCACCTCTCTTGTTGTGCAGTTTGGGCTCTCGGGCGTGAGGGCTTCAGCAGTTGCAGCACATGGGGTCAGTAGTTGTGGCTCCAGGCTCTAGAGCACAGACTCAATAGTTGTGGTACACGGGCTTAGTTGCTCCCCAGCATGTGGGATCTTCCTGGGTCAGGGATCGAACCTATGTCTCCTGCATAGACAGGCAGGTTCTTTACCACTGAGCCACCAGGGAAGCCCTGGCTAGTTAGTTTTATTTGTTGTAGTGGCTCAATTCTATTTTAATATGAGAATGATAAAGTCTCATAAAATTTGCAAACTTAGACCTTTAAGCAACTAGGACAAATTTTTATGTTTTAGCATAAAAGTGACTTGTGACTTTTTTTTCCATCACTTGAAATACTTTGCATATTTCTTTTTTTATTTCCGTGGAATCTTTGTTGCTGTTTTAGCAGTCTTAGCTATAAATAACTTCAAGGACAACACTGTTGGATATCAAGCAGAACCTTTATTTCAGACAAGTATTTATGCTAGTATACTCTAGACTGTGTGCTTTATTTTGAGCATTAAAGAAAGTGATCTGTTTTCCAGTACCTGCATAACAATTGGCCTGTATCCTCTTGAGAAATGTTGTTTAATAAACACTGGAGCTTTATCGTCCAGAGGCTGTTGCCAAATGCTGTTAATTAAGCAAAAAAAAAAAAAAAAAATTTTTTTTTTACAGGTTTGTGAAACAGATCCACTCTTCTCCTTGTGATGGCATCTTAGGTTGAAATCCAGGAAGTAATGGTGTATGGTGTCCATATCCATGATTTCCTGAGTTGAAGAAAAAGTGTGGAACGCATCTGGGGAAAAGGAGGCTCTTTACCAGCTTGTTTCCTGTAAGCTCAATTGGAAGACCTTGTCTGTGCAAATAGATTTCAAAATAGAGCCTGCCCTTTGACTGTCTCCGTAATTACATGGCTTGCTCTGTATTTTATTTGGCAGCCAGAGCAGTTAACCCCTGGAAGGAAGGGGCTGATAGTATGGCCAGCTTAGCTCTCCAGACATGTCCATGGGAATGAATAAAGCACTGTTTGGAGAAGGCCATGGCTAAAAACACACTAGAACTCAACTGAAACTTTTAAAAAACAAGTTTAATAATGTTTGCTATGATTAGGTTAAAACTGTACTTTATCCTTATTGTGTAGATTGTAGAGAGGTATTAATTGTTTTAAAAAAAAATTATGAGTTGGGGGGAGTTCCTTGTTGCTTTGATGTAATCAACATCTGTCAACAGAATGAATTTGCTTTTGTTTAGTTCCAAGGGCCCTTGTCCTTTAGCTTTGCCCAATCAGTATCTGCTTCAGCCTGGGGCATTCCCCTAGCTGTTTGGATTCCCGCTCCCCCCCTCCACCCGGCCACCAGCTTCTTCTTCTTCAACAGATGCACAGGTTATTTCTTGTGAAATGTGAGCTTCTCTCCTCTGTAGTCTCCTTGAAATGGGAAGAAACTTTCAATCTTTCTCATTTACTTTTGAAGCATGTACCTCTTAGTACTGGATTATAAAAATCAATGGGAGCTACAGCGAGTGAGACAGACTATTTAATTTTCCTTTCACGACTTTTGTGCAAGTTATCAAACCCATCAAGTGGACAATCAGTATTTTAGGTCAGGAAATATGCATGGCTGAGTTCCCCGTGCTATGAGAGCCTGCGCTTCTTCCCTGGGTAATTGGTTGGTGTTCATGAAGTGCGATCTTTCTGTGGTTCTAAATCAGCACCTTGAAAATGTCTTTCTGTGGGACATTCCCTCCTGAGCCTACTGTAGTAACCAACATTTCTAAACAGTTCAAAATATCTCAGATTGCTGTCACAAAGTTGCTTTTTTTTAAACATTAATATATTATTTTAGGAAATAATTTGATTTAAAATTAAAATCATCAGTGAGTGTAAGAGCCATATTTGAAAATGAATTAGTGAAACATTGTTGTTTTTTCTCTTAGTAATCATAAATCATTTAAATCTGGCAGGCATTCCTCCCTCCATCCAAAATAATTGCCTCCATTTGTAAAATCAATTAGATGTTGATACGATATAAATAATAGTTTTGTTACTAGACTTTGGCATTTGCTCATCATTATGAACAAATACATTCAGCAAGACATTTTACAGGGTGTCTTTTAAATTGCATATTATCTCTGGTTGACATTGTTGGCTAGTGTAAAGTTACACAGGCCACTTAATTGTGTTGTTTTCTGCCCAGATCCTTGAAGCCTCTGAAATATCCCGTAACTTCGAATTGATGGCACTGTGCAGGGTAAAAGTGCTGTCCTGGAAATGTATAATGAAACAGAGGTATTGGTAGCCCACACTTGAGTACAATGTACTTTGTTCAGTTTTACAACCGCTTAAGATAATAAGCATTTTAAATGTCTCTTTGAAAGTTCATTCAGAACGCTCCCTTAAAAATACTTGTTGAGCAAAAGAAAACTTGCATTTCCAAGAGTAAAATCGGTTTAATTAAGGGTCATTAGTAGAGGTGCAGATAAAAACCCAGGGCTCAGTGGGTGAAATGGAAGCATTTCATTATGTGGTACAGAATGCATGCGCAGATAACAATTAAAACAGACCCTGAGTAAGAGGCCAGTGAATATAGGGCATGTAGTGTGCAGCAATGTTAGTTATTTTGAATGCATTCCTCCCCCATCATACTTGAATTCAGCGGTCTCACCTTTCAGACTTAATTGGTAAAGGGAAATAAAATGCAGCTTTTAGAAATTGATGTTATTACTGAACATGAAAATATTTAAAACCATAATGTAGATTTACATTGCAAATGCAAATTTAGGATATGAAAAATGTGCCGCAGGATCCAAAGGACATACAGCAATTTCAGGAGACATTCAGGCCACACTGTATGTTCCTCTGTGGAGGGAAAGAGGCCTGTTGTTTTCAACATTCAGCTTAAACTCAGAGCTGATAGAGTTTTTATGACACTGAGAATAAATTCTTATTATTACCTGTGATAACTAAATATTCTAGTATTCATAACAAATAACGTATAGATTTACTGCCTGAGGAAACTATATAGAGTTTCTGTTACATAATTGATAGTGACAACACTCACTATGATCATGTGTTTTAAGATCAAATTAGTCCAAAGCAGCTCCTTGCTGATCAGGGCTCTCTTCTCCTGCGGTTTCTGATGATTTCCTACTAGCGTGTCCTAAACTTCAGATTAGTCAATGTGCCTCTTCTTTCCTGAAAATAACTTTTAACAAAAGAGGATTTGCTGTGTGTCTTGAGTGAATGATGGTTTCCAGAAGACCAAGGAGCCAGTGCTGTGGCTGATGGAAAACCTACTTGGTGTTCCTGCCTCTGATGATGGACCTCCATGCATCAAATTGACTGTAACATTGACAGTAGCAAGTTGGAAATTAGATATAGTTATAAAAAGTTCTTCTTATAACTGTATCTGTTCTTCTTATATTGTATTGTTCTTCCAATATTGTATTATTCTTACATTGTTCTTCTTATAACTGTATTAGCTGTTCTTCTATTTAATTATCTTTTAAAATTGACATATAGCGGACGTGTCTCATATGTATTCATTTTGGATGTACGAAGCAGTGCTTTTTCAAAGAAAGGAAATATATAGGAAATTCGACAAACCTTTTCTAGAATAATCTCTAATAGATAGTGTAGTTTGTGACCCTGAATGTAATTGGGATAGGAGATTTTAATGTTGGTCACTCTGCATTTAGAAAACTGGCTAATTGCTGTTTATGTACTTTTTAAAATTTATGGCTGTGCTGTATCTTTGTTGCAGTGTGGGGTTTTCTCCAGATGCGGCGAGTGGGGGTTACTCTCTAGTTGTGGCGCCAGGGCTTTTCGTCGTGGTGGCTTCCCCTGCAGCAGAGCACAGACTCAAGGGCAAGCAGGCTTCAGCAGTTGTGGCCCAAGGGCTTCCTCGCTCCCCGGCCTGTGGGATCTTCCCGGATCAGGGATTGAACCTGCGCCTCCTGCATTGGCAGGTGGATTCTTTACCGCTGAGTCACCAGGGAAGCCCAGTTGCCATTTATTAATTACACTATAATAAGCAAAGTTAAGGATCTCCCCCCCACCTCATTTTTATGCCACATTAATTGGAGAGCCATTATCTTCTAAAGGCACATATTGATGTAAGACCATTTCTTCATTTCACCTGTAAAAACACTAAATTGGTATTTTTTCTGGTTTGTAATGAATAGTTAGTGGAATAAACACAGTATGGTACCTTATTATCCTGTTACTTTGTGACAACATTTATAGGGTATCTTTTATCAGATTGAAAGAAGAGATTTTGCTTCCAATAAAAAATATCTTATGAAAGTAGAGTTGCTGAGTACTTTGCAAAACCGTAATTGTCAACAGATTGGATATGTTCAGGCTATGTTCCCAATGTTTAAGTCATTTGTGTATGTGTGTGTGGGGGGGGTGCCTGCCTCTTATTTGGCAGCGAGCTCATTATTTAGCAGAACAGGTATGTTGGCAACGCTGTTCATTTTAGAAATGAATGTCTCAAAAGCCTCATTCAGATATCCTAGTAGAGGCCTGATGACTTCATGCCTTCAGTTTAAGGACACAGGAAAGATTCCCCCTATAATGACTGTCTACTTGAACTTGATAATACTGATACAGGTGCTCCCTCTTTCATGTTATCACCTGCATTAAAAAAAAACCTTCATGAGTCACAAAATTGATCAGATTCCACATCATCCCACGGCCTGGGATGTAGCATGACAGAAGTCAGTAGCCGCCGAATGAAGGCACGACTGTCAGAGCTGAAAGAGACCGCAAAGATTATGCAGTTCAGCTCCCTCCCTGTAATGTCTTCTGCGCATGCATGCTCAATGCTCAGTCATGTTCGCCTTTTTGCGACTGTGTGGACTGTAGCCTGCCAGGCTCGTCTATCCATGGGATTTCCCAAGCAAGAGTACTGGAGTGGGTTGCCATTTCTTTCTCCAGGGGATCTTGTCCACCCAGAGATCAAACTGCGTCTCTGACGTCTCCTGCATTGGCAGGCAGATTCTTTACCGATGAGCTATCTGGGAAGCTCGAGTCTTCTGTAGCAGTGGGTAGTGTCTGTGAAGTGCTCAGCACAGAGCTTGGCATGAGCTCTCAGCCAGTGTCCCCTGTGGTTGCTGCTCAAGGTCACACACTTAGTTCCTGGCAGGTCCGGGAGCAGAATCTCTAGCTCCAATGCTGTGTCACTTGGGCCGATTTTTCATCAAGAATATCACCATCTGATGCAATTGAACGTCTTGCCCGTGTCTCACCACGGAATGTGAGCACCCAGAGAGGGACTTTGTCACTTCCTTTACCTCCTGTCTAAAGCATGACATATAGGAGGAGCTCAGTAGTGAAAGCCGCTTAGTCGTGTCTGACCCTTTGCGACCCCCATGGACTATATAGTCCATGGAATTCTCCAGCCCAGAATACTGGAGTGGGAAGCCTTTCCCTTCTCCAGGGGATCTTCCCAACCCAGGGATGGAAGCCAAGTCTCCCTCACTATAGGCAGATTCTTTACCAGCTGAGCCACCAGGGAAGCCCAGAAGAAGCTCAATAAGTAATTGTCAAATAAAAGAATAAACACATTTTGAGGCCCGAGGTAAACATGTTGAATGTTGAGAGGGGAAAGGAAGAGACATAAACATTTATGGAGCACCTCCTTTTTTTTTTTTTTTTGGCCATGCTATATGGCTTGTGGGATCTCAGTTCCCCGACCAGGGGTTGAACCCAGGCCACAGCAGTGAAAGCCTAGAATTCTAACTACTACATCATCAGGGAATTCCCCCACAGAGCACCTACTTTTTAAAGATGGTTTGAGGATAATGTTATTTCTGCTAATTCTCACAACAGCCTTGTGGTGAGGAAAGCACTACTGTTCCCATTTAGTGGTGAAGAAAGTGAGGCTTAGAAGTTTTGGTAACTCAAGATCTGTCTGACTTCAAAGCTCGTATTATTCTCACTCCTGCAGTGCCTCCCGGTTAGATTAATTCTAAGACTTTTCATGAAAAATACATTCTTTCTGAATGTTGGCTGGTCTCATGATGTTTATTTTTTTCATGATTAAAAAAAATATTTCTTTGAAATTGAATCCCTGAAAAAACACACTTTCTAGCCAAGCATGCCAGCTATTAGAACCTGTGCACACTGTTGAAAGGCAGCTTGGAGCAGCAGAGCCAGCCCTGGATTGGGACTTCCAGGACTCTAGCTGGGGGCGCCAGAGGTGTGTCTTGGTTCCTCATCCATAAAGTAGTGACATCAACAGCTGTCCCCCTCTCTAACAGCATTGGCAAGACCTAGTGTGTGTGGAGCACCCAGCTAAGTCACTTCAGTCGTGTCCGACTCTGTGTGACCCCATGGACGGCAGCCCACCAGGCTACCCCATCCCTGGGATTCTCCAGACAAGAACACTGGAGTGGGTTGCCATTTCCTTCTCAGAACTCTGCTTAATTACAGAAACTGGCTATGAAGTGTTAACCACTATCACTGTTACTATTTTTATTAGTCTTACCACCATTAATAGTCATCATAATACATGCTTTTCTCAGAAGGGAAACATTTGGGAGCTTAACTTTGGTCCTACCTAGGGATGCAGTTAGGGAGCCCAGAATCATGGATCGATTCCACCTGAGCCTTTCCTTGGTGATAGCTGGGATCCAGATTTTCCATTCTGTATCCACAGACTAAAGAGCCTTTTGATGAAAGTGAAAGAAGAGAGTGACAAAAATGGCTTAAAGCTCAACATCAAAAAACAAAGATCTTGGCATCTGGTCCCATCACTTCATGGCAAATAGATGGGGAAACAATAGAAATAGTGACAGACTTTGTTTTCTTGGGCTCCAGAATCACTGCAGATGGTGACTGCAGCCATGAAATTAAGACGCTTGCTCCTTGGAAGAAAAGCTATGACCAACCTAGACAGCATATTAAAAAGCAGAGACATTACTTTGCTGGCAAAGATCAGTATAGTCAAACTATTTTTTTTCAGTAGTCATGTACTGATGTGAGAGTTGGACCATAAAGAAGGCCGAGTGCTGAAGAACTGATGCTTTTGAACTGTGGTGTTGGAGAAGACTCTTGAGAGTCCGTTGGACTGCAAGGAGATCCAACCAGTCAATCCTAAAAGAAATCAACCCTGAATATTCATTAGAAGGACTGATGCTGAAGCTGAAGCTGCAATACTTTGGCCACCTGATGGGAAGAGCTGACTCACTGGAAAAGACCCTGATGCTGGGAAAGATTGAAGGCAGGAGGAGAAGCAGATGACAGAGGATGAGATGGTTGGATGGCATCACTGACTCAATGCACATGAG